>NC_056735.1:1129069910-1129095409 GCF_019279795.1 Protopterus annectens | reverse complement strand
GTTTTCTTGCTGGGTTTCAGTCAGGTATCTTTGTACAGAAGATACACAGACAATCTCTTTTTTTATCTGGAAGGGATGTGAAAAGGACTTATTTTCTTTTATTAGTCAATTATCGGATAATATTCCTTTTTTAAAATTCAGTGTTTCTGCTTATGGCAAACAAGTGAAGTTCCTTGATGTTCTGGTTTCCTTTAACACAGACACTATCATGGTCTTCCACCATTTATAGGAAACAAACTTTTAGAAATAATTATTTACACCACTCCAGCATGCACCCTCTGTTTATGAAACATAATATGGCCAAGGGACAATATATTAGATTGTCAAGAATCATTAGCTATGACAGCATTTTCTTGGATGAATGCAAGTTTAGTTGTTTCCTTATTGACAGAGGCTATCACAGAGGATTACTAGATTCCATTTTTTCTGACCATTTCCTCCCATCATTTAGAAGGGTTTTCTCACCGAGAAACAACCATTTTAACACTACTGACAGTGTGATGTGTGTGTAGACTCCAATCACAGTAATGAATCACAGACAACTCCCACTGTTCTCTCATCAGAATCCAGCCTCAGGAAACTCATCTAATATTGTTGATAATAGAGAAAAGGACAGGTACACTTGTTTTCCAGTCCCTATTTGCAGGGATTCCCCTTCTATTAAATGTGTTTTTTTTACAATAACTGGGATATCTTGAATTCCAGTTAAGAGGTAGCATTTAAGCTTGGTGATTGTCCTGGTTTTACATACAAAGAAACTAAGTCCTTGAGATTTCTTTTTGAAAACAGAGATCCTTTGTTTCTGCTTTCCCCTAGCTCAGATATCACTGTTAAAGGGATGTTCACTTGTGGATCTTGTATATTGTATTCTAACTGGCATCACTTACAGGTTTTAAACACAATAATTTTTTCCATTTATTATAATGACCATTTTGATTGTAAATCCACACATGTAGTATATGCAGCAATTTGTGTTTCCTGCACCTCATTTTATGTTGGTAAAACCATGCGTAAGCTTTCCACAAGAATAAAGGAACAATGTGCTGCTGTTAGAAATAACGATTTTAGCAATGCATTAGCAAAACACAGTGTGTCATGTTCTCTGTTTGCAAGTTTTAAATTTATAGTACTTGATTATGTCCCTGCTTTTTTGGTGATATGAATACACTTTTAGAGGTTAAGGTGTTGCTATGGCAACTCAGGTTACATGCAGATGCCCCTCCTATCTTGAATGAATTTTTAAATATTAAGTGTGCCCTGAAATGGCGAAAGTAGCACATTTATTTCTATTGGGTCCTTGTATTTCAAATGTGTACACATTCATATTGTATTGGTCACCTTTTTACATTATGCATTGTTTACAGTATGCTCGCTCATGATTTGCACACACAACTGTCATTTTGCATGTTCAAGTTTAGTTACTTAAGTGAATTGAAATATTCTGAAGTCCATAGCATTAAAGTGGATGAAAGTGCTAATTATTGGCTCTCCGTGTCTCTCTTGTGCAGTGTGATTTTGTTATGTTACTTTCCTTAGTGCTTTGACGAAGTTTTTGAGTTATATATAAAAACTATATATCTATATTAATAATATATAAATATATATACATACTATATATTGAGAAGTTATGTACCTACCATAACGTTCCATGTTAGTTGTCTTCTTCTTGCCTTCTTTCTTGCTGGATGGGTTCGGAGCCGATCCTCAGCTCCGACTCGGCCAATACTAAAGCTCGAGAGCTATTTCCACCAGCTCAAGGCTCCCCTATATCCCACAATGCTAGGCGGTAACTACTCAGATCTCGTTTGATAGCTAAAACCAAGCAGTTCTAGTCTCCATAGTATGGAGAAGAGAGAAAAAAAACACCTCTACATAAGCCTGTATGTAAGCTACCACAAACAGAAAAGGGAGAATAGAGGTGGTAGAACATGTGGGAAGGAAGCCCCAATTGAAGATCCCAAAATTTCCTATTGGTCTGTCCAGGCTGGGGGGAAGGAGGGTGGGACGCAAGAAAGAAGGCGAGAAGACAACTAACATGGAACGTTATGGTAGGTACATAACTTCTCAATGTTAAGTTGTCAATCTCGCCTTCATTCTTGCTGGATGGGACTGCGTCCCTAGCACTTTACCCCGGGTGGCTTATCGGAACAGACTCTTGAGAACAGTGGAACCAAAGTTGGCACGGTTTCTGGAGGCCATATCCAATTTGTAATGTGAGATAAAGGTATGAAGTGAAGCCCATGTGGCTGCTGCACAAATGGAATCTATTGGTAGCCTGTCCTGAAAAGCTACAGATGTAGCTAATGCCCTGGTTAAATGAGCTCTAGGTCTTGAAGGCAGCTTTTGATGTCTGATTTCAAAGATGAAGGTAATTATAGAGGTAAGCCATCTTGAAAGGGACACTTTAGAAACTGGAAGGCCTATTTTCCCTTCCGCATAAGACAGGAAGAGCTGGTCAGATTTCCTGAACTGTTTAGTCCTGTCTAAATAATATCGAAGTTGGCGATTAACATCTAGAAAATGTAACTTTTGTTCTGACCTGTTGGAATAATCAGGGAAGAAGACAGGGAGATCGACAGTCTGGTTTAGATTTGCCTCAGAGGAGGAAACCTTAGGCAAGAAGGACGGATTAGTCCGGAGGGACACCCTGTCTTTATGGAAAACTAAGTAAGGATGACAACTGCAAAGAGCATGAAGTTCAGATACCCTTCTAGCTGATGTTATGGCTACTAGAAAAAGTGTTTTCCATGAGAGCAACTTGAGAGAGTCCCACTGAGGTGTGGGATCTTTGATTGGGGGCTTGAGCAAAAAGACACCTCTTAGAAAGGCTTTGCAAAGTTTATGGGACATGATACTGGAGTCCGAGACACCTACATGAAAGTTAGATATAGCAGCTAGTTGTACTCTAATGGTAGATGAGGAAGAGCCTAAATGAAAGAGCTCTGCCAGGAAGTCTAGGATAGACTGGGTAGGTGCGGTGAAGGGGTCTATATTTTTTGATGCTGCCCAGAAGGAAAAACGTTTCCACTTACTATTGTAAATCCTTCTGGTAGAAGACTTGTGAGAGGCTATCAGGATGTTACGGACCGAATGAGAAGTTAAAGAAAGCCTGGCTAAGGTAGGAATTGGAGAAACCATGCTGTAAGGTTGAGAGATTGGAGGGAGTGGTGCAGCTGGCCCGACTGGTGGGTCAAAAGATCTGGCACTGGGTCCAGATGCCAAGGCTGCTCCAAGAGGTAATGATGCAGGAATGGAAACCATATCTGTCGAGGCCAGTAAGGGGCAATGAGGATCATAGTGATTCCCAAGACGATAGCTTTCTGAATTAATTGAGAGATCAGTGGAAAAGGGGGGAAAGCATACAGAAGTCCCCGGGGCCAATCGTGGACTAGAACGTCTCTGGTGGGATGGCCTGGTAGAGGGAAGGGGGTGAAGAAATCGTGACACTTGCTGTTTTGGGGAGTAGCAAAAAGATCGCAGCAAGGCCGGCCCCATCTTTGAAAGATTTCTTCCAGCACTGATTTTTTTTTAGAGACCACTCATGAGGCATGTGAATAGCCCTGCTCAACTTGTCCGCAATCACGTTGGACTTCCCGGGAATGTGCGTTGCTATCAGAAACCGCCGAGAAGAAATCGACCACTGCCAAAGTCTGAGTGCCTCTCGACATAAGGGATAGGACTTGGTTCCACCCTGTTTGTTGATGTACCACACTACGGACATGTTGTCCGTCTGAATTGTAATAGTCCCTGTGGGAAGAGAGTCCTGAAGGGCTTGCAACGCTAAAAGCACTGCTCTCATCTCTAAGACATTTATGTGCAATTGGCACTCAAAAGATTGCCACGTGCCCTGGACTGTCCTGCCCTGATAATGCCCCCCCCCACCCGATCAGGGAAGCGTCCGTTGTCACCGTGGCGATTGGGGGGGAGGGATGAAGGGTCTGCCCTGAAGAACTTGAGGTGATGTCATCCACCAAGACAGGTGATTCTTGCATGATTGGGTTAGCAGAATGATGTGAGACATTGGGAGCTGTTGGAAGGACCATTGAGAAAACAGCATCCACTGGAGGATCTGCATGTGAAAACGAGCTAAGGGAAGAAGTGTGATGGTAGCCGCCATGAGTCCTAATACCTTCAAGACTACCCTGGCTTTGATCTTGTTGCATTGAAGCAGAAGGTAAACGTGTTTGCGGATATCTGATACTCTTTGCTCTGTCAGTCTGGCAGAAAGATGAACTGTGTCTAAGGTGGCACCTATAAAGGTAATAGACCGACAAGGCAGATTTTTTGAAATTTACTGAAATACCTAGAGCTTGGCAAGTTTGAATGGTGAAGTCTCTGGATAGAAGAAGTTGACGCCTGGTGGTGGCGGTAAGGAGCCACTCGTCCAAATATGGAAACACCTGGAATCCTTGATGTCTCCAGTGAGCCGCGACTACTGCCATACATTTGGTGAACACTCGGGGGGCTGTAGTGAGACCAAAGGGCAGGGCTCTGAACTGGTAGTGACTGGCTCCCAGCCTGAAGCGGAGAAACCTCCTGGAGCGTCTGTGCATTTTGATATGGTAGTATGCATCCTGAAGGTCTACTGAGCACATCCAATTGCCCTGACCCAAGAAGGGTAGAATGGACTGTAGCGTGACCATCCGGAATTTTGTTGTCTTCACATACTTCAAAACTTATAATTTGGGGGTAACTATTGACACGTGGACGAAGCACATGTATAACAATGTAGATCACCTTACTAAAGATTCTTGGAATTTTTTGGGTAAATTGACTCCTATGTTATGGCAAAAGGGACTGACTTTTCTAACAATTGATGTTGTTGACCTTTTCTCTAGTATCCCTAGGGAGACTGGTTTGGATTATTTTTTCAACAGTCTAAAGAGGTTTTCTGGTTTAAGTTTTGAGAAAATTAACCTGATAGTTGACATGATGGGTTTGGTCTTGGACCACAATTATCTTCAATTTCAGGGTGAATTATTCAGACAGAGCAGAGGGGTAGCAATGGGGGCTTCTTGTGCCCCTGTGTTCGCTAATCTGGTAATGTTGGAATGGGAATCTTTGTTTATTTTTCCCAGTGAGTACTACAAGTACATGACATATTACACTAGGTACTTGGATGATTTATTTGTTTTATGGAACGGACCTGTCCACTTGATACAGGGTTTTATTGATTACCTGAATAATACAACCAATTTTTTAAAATTTATGTATAAAGTGGAGTCTCAATGTATTTCTTATTTGGACACATGTTAATTCCAATAACAAAGAATTTGAGTCCAGGATTTACAGGAAAGAAACTTTTTCTAATGATTATTTATTTTATGATAGTTGTCACCCACCTCATATTTTTAAAAATGTTTTTAAAGGTCAATGCATACGTGCAGCCCGCATGTCCTCAAATAGGGAGACCATGGAAAGTGAATTGAACACTATATACAATATGTTTACCAACAGGGGTTACCCTGAAGAATTGATTTCACCGATACTCGGTTATGTTAAGAAGGAATGGGGTTACAAATACCCACCTTTATTAGGAAGGCCTTTCATTCCAACAATGAAAAAAGGCGAGCAAAAAAGTTGTACTTGTGTTCTTATGTACAGTCCTTATGTTAATTTTATTATGGAAATACTGCTTAAACATTGGAACCTCTTTAAAACCTCAGATGAAATTAGTGACATAGTAGGTTGTGCACCTAAATTTGTATTTAAAACTTCACACAACATTAAAAGCATGTTAGACAGGAGGAAAGACAATAATAGAGAGGCCAATAGATCTAAGCACACCAAAAAGTGTGGTACATGCAAACAATGCAAGTTTATTAATGAAGCTAAGGTCATTAAGTTAAACAATATTACTAAAAACAGCTTACACAGTATGGTGGGGAATTGTAATACACCCAGAATAGTTTATGTTGCCACTTGTGTAGTGTGTGACGCATATTATATCGGTAAGACAGAAAGGAAATTTAGGACCAGAATTTATGAACATACATATAGAATAAGGAAGCAGGATCCTAACAATGCTTTAAGCAAACATATTTTAGATAAAGGTATTGATCATTCATTTCTGTTTAGTATTATAGATCATATTGATCACACTGTATTAGGGGGCAATTGGAAATGTTATTTAGCACTTTTAGAAAGTAAATGGCAACTACTATGTGATGCTACTACTCGACCTGGACTGAATGATTATATTAGCATCAAACCCTTCCTTATCTTGGACTCTTGATTCAGTCATCTTTCACAACATATTGTTAGTCATCACATTTTTAGTCATTATATTTATAGACATCACTTTTAGAAACTATTTTTAGACATTATTTTTAGACATTATATTTATTTCACACATTCATATATATATATAATATATATTATATCAAAATATTTATATAATTACTTATTTATTATATTATGTATATATTGTATAAGACATCCATTTTCATGTATTACATATTACTTATATATTTATATATTTTTATGTATTATATTATATATATTACATATATTATCAATTCTTTATATATAACAATTACATATATTTATTTATATACACTTTCATACAGATGTCATTTTTTTGCTGTTCAAGCTTGTCATGTTCACTAGTTTCAGTTACATTTGAGACTCAATACAAATTGTATATGTACATATATATTTTGTGTATATTGTGTGTATATCCCACACTACTTTTCTAGTGTTTATATGATATCCCATATCATTCCCCTTCACAAAGGAGGAAATTCTAACGAACTCTCCAATTTCCGGCCTATTGCCCTTCTATCACCTCTATCCAAAATAATGGAACGCTGCATACACCATCAACTTCTACATTATCTCTTGAATAACAGATTGCTTGTAGACTCACAACATGGTTTTAGACCCTTCCACAGTACTTCTACTGCCCTTCTCTCCCTCACTGACTCTATCAATAAAAACCGCAACAACCACCTGTCCTCCTCTGCTCTATTCCTGGACCTCTCTAAAGCATTCGATATGGTCAACCACAAACTTCTCCTAGATACCTTGCAATCCCTCTCACTTGATTCACAAGCAGTACAGTGGTTCAACTCTTACCTGACCAATAGAAAACAAGCAGCCCTCTGGGACAGCCATCTATCTTCCCAACTCCCAATTACTATTGGCGTCCCACAAGGATCCATCCTAGGTCCCTTACTTTTCTCTATTTTCATAAATAACCTGCCCACCTCCCTCCCAACCACTACCTGTATACAGTATGCAGATGATTCCACTCTCATCTGCTCTGCTTCTTCACCAACACAACTCCACTCTGCTACCCAATTGGTCTTCACTGCAGCAGAAAACTGGTTTCAACATATTTGTCTCCTCCTAAATCCCAAAAAAACCAAACTACTACTTTTCACCCCAACCTCTAAAGCCACCCCTATCACTTTTTCTATAGTATCAGGTAATGGCACTGTCATCAAACCTGACTACTCCACTAAGCTGCTAGGCCACCATAGACAATCAGCTAAATTTTGACTTACACATTGATTTAACTATAAAGTCAGTCAATAAAAAAATGGGTGCCCTTTACAGAATTAAGCCCTTTCTCACTGCCACTTCCCGAGTGGCTCTACCAAACTCACCTCATCTCTACATTATTGTATGCCTCTCCATCCTTTATCAACATATCTAAATCTAATCTTCAAAAAATGAATACCGCCTACCACAGTATAGCCAGATTTGCTACTGCCTCTCCATTCCAAACTCATCACTGTCTTAATTTAAAGAAACTAAACTGGCTCGAACTTCCAAACCTAATACTCCTACAGCAACTAATTATCACTTTTAAAATCCTACACTACCCCTCCAACACACCCATACTAAATAAACTCATCACACCTTATAAAAATCTCACTACACTCAGGTCTGCCAACAAGCTACTAGTTACTACTTTGAAATCTTATAATAAAGCAGGCGATTCCTTATTCGCAAACACTGTAGGTTCATATTGGAATAAACTTCCCACAGAACTGACCTCCCTAGCCTCAGGTCATCTCTTCAGAAAACAGATAAAAACTTACCTACTAACTCACTGGCTATGCCCCTGCGCCAACCCTGACTGACATTAACAAATTTTTTTTACTCTCCCCAGTCCACTCCTGTATCTTTTAGCTCTTCTGTACTAACTTAAACTGTCTTCCACAGTCACTAGTTTGTACCATCTCTCTTCTGTTCAATTTATTGTTGGACTCCCCCTCTGCCCATGCTGTTATTCTCTCTTATTCTCTCTCTCGTTTCATCTACCTGACCTCTAACCATTCATACTACCTTTCTATTTTTTCACTATCTCTGTTTCTTTCCACCTTCTTTTCCTACTGACTGATCCTTAGCCTTACTATCATCCTAACATCTGTACCTTGAGAAATTGCATCTCTGTCAACACTCTTTTACCTCATTTCTGCCTTATTTCTATACTCTTACTTCACATTATCTGTTACACTACTTACCTACATATTTTTACTTTTTATCTACCTTTTTCCTACTTTCAGATAATACCTATTTGTTGAAGTAGAACCTATTTGTTGTCATACCAGATACTAGTGATATTTTTTAACTTATAATTATCGTCTTATGATACTACTAAAACTTTTCTACACAGTACCATCTGAATTTTGATTGTCATCGACTCAGATTAGTACAGAAAAAATGTATATGCATTTGATATTGCCTATTTTATTACTTTTTATTTGTATAGTTTGATTATTTAGTAACCTCTCAACTGTATTGTCTTAGTCTGATAGTGGAGCTTTTCTCCTCGGGCCTCTGCTGAAAATGGACATGTATCCAGCCAGACTAGCCCGGTTAACAAATGTAAAATAAAAATAAAATAAATAAATAAATATGAACAAGTGGTGCTTAACTGTATTTTAACCATTTCATTATATTTTATTTTATTTAATTTTATTTTATTTTATTGTATATGCTAATATCAAACCTTGTGGTGAAATTAGCAATGTAATTAATGCAATTAATGTATATTAAGTGATTTTTTGGCGCCAACATCGCTATATAAGAAAGCAACTCTTATATTTTCTTGGTTCTGATGAAATCTGCCGTTTAAGCAGATGAAAGCGCTTAACCGACTTGTATTTTGGATTTATTTGGATTTTCTTGCTACGTACGTCAGTGTTTGGTGAATAAACAGTTTGAAGTCTCCTGGTTCGAGCAGCGTTTATTTTGGTGCACTGCCATTTGGTGTTGTTTGACAGTTTGTTCAGTTCTTCGAGTCTTCACATACTTGTTTAGCTTGCCGAGATCCAGTATTGGTCTCCAGTCCCGTCTTTTTTGGTACCAAAAAGAATTTGGAGTAGATTCCGGATCCTTGCTGGTCTGCTGGGACTGGCTGGATAGCTCTTTTTGACAGCAGCTTTGATATTTTTAACGCTGCTTGTTCCCTTAGACTGGGTGGAACGTCTGGAAGGGATCCTTTGGGTTGGAATGGGATGTGACTAAATGGGATATTGTAACCCTCGGATATAATCGACTGTACCCATTTGTCTTGAGTGAGGGAAAGCCAGGCTTCTGGGTACAGTGATAATCTTCCCCCGACTGCCTCCGAAGGTGGACAGCCGGGCAGCTCCTCAGGGATGCTGAAAGGGTTTATCAGAGAAAGTCTCTCGGCTACCCTGGTTTTGCGGACCACCTCTGCCCCTAGGGCGGCATCTATCGTTGTTCCCCCCACTGCCTCTAGAGGGTAATCGACTTTGTGCGTCAGATGAGACTCCTTGTGATTTGCGGAACCACATCCCCCCCCCGACCTTTAGGATAAGGTCTGGAAGGGGTAGAAAAACGGACTCCCACGGCAGAGAGAGTCTTACCTTCCTGCTCGCACCTAGTCAATGTATCCTTCACCTGAGGTCCAAACAACGTTGAGCCATCAAAGGGGGAATTGGTGAAGGACGCCTTGAAAGGGTCCGCAAAATTGCAAAGCCGCATCAAGGCGTGGCGTCATAAAGCTACACCTGTGCCTGCGGCTCTACTCGCCCCATCAGCCGCATATGAGATAAGCCGCATGGAGGAGTTGACAATCGAATTCAGGGTTGCCAACTGGGAGTTCATTTTGTCTTGGAACCCCTCAGCTGTTGGATCCTGCATAGCATCACCCATATCCTTGAGTAAATCCCTCTGGAGATGGGTGAAGTGACACAAGTAGTTCAGCGACCGCATTGCAAAGGTCGCTGAGGAAAACATCCACTTACCGTACCTGTCCATGGTCCTAGACTCCTTATTAGGAGAAAGGATAGGTACCGAAGGATCGGCTAATTCCTTCTTAGTGGCTGAGGCCACCACCATGGCATCAAAAGAGACACCTTTAGATAAGAACTGTTTCTCTTTCAGGGCTGTAATAAAATTTGACTCCTCCTTGGGGTAGGTTCTACCGAATCAGGGGCCGTCCACGCCTTCCTTGCCACCACTTCCATGAGGGGGTCAAAGGGAGGAGACACCCAGGAGGTGGAAGGGTGAGAGCCAAACGTCTCAAGGTAGACCGACTCGTCCTCTGAAGGGTTAAGGGTGGGCCAGTACCCCCTCTGTTTAAGGATTTCAAGGATGTCAGCAAAAGAGACATCCACAGAGGGGGACCGAGGGGAATCTTCAGATTCCTCCAAATCGGTGTCCGAGGTGATAGACTCAGGGGAGTCAATGTGCTTCCTTTTGCACCGTCTCTTCCGAGGGGGTTCCCCTGCTGGATCAGGAGAAGCCTTGGAAGAAGAGGATATTCCCAATGGGGAAACCTGAGGGGCTGGCGCTCTACGGTCTGGTACGAGGGGGTGGGTAGAAACCACCGCAGGCACTGAAGAGGGAGGAACTGATGGAGCCGACTGTGGGGTAGACACGGGGTCTAGCATGCTTCGCATGACCTCGAAGGCGCCCCGATCAGCCAGGGCCGAAGGTCCCCGCTCCGAGGAGACAAGGACCCCCCCAGCACCAAGGATGGCTCCGAGGCTGATGTCGGAGCCAAACTCACCAGCGCCAATGCTCAGAGGGAGAACGCGGTCGGACAAGGGTCCGATGCTACTTGCCCCCTCGGAGCCGACAAGGGAAGCCCGGCGCCGAGATCCCTCCAAAGAGGAAATTGGAGCAGACGATGGAGCCGAAAGGGAGGGTATCTGCTCCGACGAGCCACGGCTCCGAACTCAAAGGAGTCGGAGGAGGAACAGAAGCAGGGATGGGAATAGCCACTGACTGTTGAGTAGGGCTATGCAGCATTTGGGCCAGTGCCTCGGACTTGAGAAGTCTACTCACCACCCTTTGTAAGTCATGGTCGGACAGCCTGGAGGACCGATAGGAATGGGACCTGTGGCGTCGCTCCGACAGAAGAGGGGATCCTGGGGCCGAGTGGAGCCGATGGAAGGGGACCTCGACCTCTTTTTAGAAGGTGGCTCTGATAAAACTATCGGAGCCGACTTGAGTCTTAGCACTCTCGGCTCCGGCCAGAGCTGAGATAACTGTTTGAGACTTCGAAACATTGACTCCAGCCGGAGCCGATGTCGTAGTCTTAATGCTCCCAGCGGACGGCTCTGAAGCTGGAGCAGACGGCCTGGAAGTCTTAGAAGGCTTCCCCGATGCAGACTGGGTCGGGGGGCCTTCAGGCTTTAATAAGCCTCAAAGAATAAGTTTATTTTTGCGTTCCTGCAAGACTCTCGGTCTGAATGCATGGCAAACAGCACAGGAGTTCTGCAGGTGCAAAGGTCCCAGGCAATATACACAAGAAGTGTGACTGTCTGTCAGAGACATTTTCTGACAGCATGAGTCACACTTCTTGAAGCCCGAGACCTTGGAGTCTTTCGACATCAGAAAAAAGTGACTGTATACACAAAAAAGACACAGACACGAAACAGAGACACACCCTTTAACCAAAAAGGAAAAACCCAATCACACTGAATGACAAAGGGAAAAAAAGGGAAGTGGGCCAAAGGCCTAGAACTTAAAAAGGGAATAAAAACTAGGGAAGACCCAATTTAAACTAAAAGGATACCTTGTACTATAAACTTGACTAAATAAAAAAGATAGGGGTAGATATTTTAATTTTCTAACTAGAAAATCTCACTAACCTGCCACAGCCGGTAGAAGAAAGCACCTCGCAGCTAAGCGGCAAACGAGATCTGAGTAGTTACCGCCTAGCATTGTGGTATATAGGGGAGTCTCGAGCTTTAGTATTGGCTGAGTGGGAGCCGAGGATCGGCTCCGAACCCATCCAGCAAGAATGAAGGCGAGATTGACAACTTAACATACATATATATATATATATATATATATATATATATATATATATATGTGTATATATATATTATATACATATATACATACACACACAAATATATACATACATAAATATATATATGTGTGTATATATATATATATATATATATATATATATATATATATATATATATAAAAATGCATAAACATATACAAATACACACACACATATATATATTTATATATATATATATATATATATATATATATATATATATATATATATATATATATAGATATATATATATACATACACACACAAATTCCTCCTCTTCTTTCGGCTTTTCCCAGTTAGGGGTCGCACAGCAGATCACCTGTCTGCTCATGATTGGCAGTGGAGTTTTACGGTGTCGAGTTGCCAGCGCGGCACACACACACACGCACTCACACCTAGGGCCAATTTAGAGTATCCAATCCACGTCTTTGGGATGTGGGAGGAAACCGGAGTGCACGGAGGAAACCCACGCGGCCACAGGGAGGACATGCAGACTCCGCACAGAAGGCATCCCAGCTGAGGATCAAACCAGAGAGCCTCTTGCTGTGAGGCAGCAACGCTAACTGATGCACCACCGCGGCTGCCCATAAACATACATAAATATATATATATATATATATATATATATATATATATATATATATATAAACTGTAACTAGAATTAGTAAGTTTAATAAAATAAAAATCTTCCATGAATGGCAAAAAAGAAAATGCTGGACACTGGGTTTAGTGCTTTCATTCCTTTACTGCTGTGGAACCTCTTCAGAAATACTTTTGGATACAAAAAAGAAGTGATTTTATACATTGAAATATTTAAATTCCCACCATAAAACGCATCGTAGTTTAGAGCAAAATATTAACATAAGTGATGGCCAATCAAGGTAAGTAAGGTTTTACATTAACCAATGCAATGAACATAATTGTCAGGAGAACCCAATAATTTATGCATCTGGACATCAGAGACCAATCAGTTTATACCAGAGGGCAAGCCTGATTAACAAGTCTGTACGAATCATTCATGTTTTTGGACTACGGCTTGCTAATGTTTAGAAAACAAGTATTGAAGAAGAGTGGATACAAGTATTAAAATAAATCAAAATGCCCATTAAGCTTCAATAAAAATATTATCTAACAAAAGACCATCTGTGTGAGTATATGTTTTGAGTAGCCTTGTGAAATGTATAAAATGCAGTGGTTACAATACTGTGCTATTTGATGCCATAATGCTCAAAAGAAACTGCTCAGCTGGTAACTGTCATCGTACGTCACTGGGCAATGAAGCAAAAAATTGCAAAGATGATTTTGCTAAAAAATTAGAAGTTATGTACTCACCATAACGTTCCATCTGAGTAGGTGTATTCATTTGTCTGCAACCTGTGGGTTATGGATCCGATATCGGATCCGAACCGGCATGGTTTTCCAGCTATGGATCCAAGCTCTCAGCTCCTCCCCTCACCCATAATGCCCTGCTCTACCCTCATGACCTCAGATCGAGTTTGCCAAAGCAACAATACCCTAAAAAGGGTAACAAGGAATATGCAGGAAACTGAAAGGCCAGGGGGATAGGAGGCGGGATGGTTGCAGACAATGAATACACCTACTCAGATGGAACGTTATGGTGAGTACATAACTTCTAAATCTGAAGTAGGATATTCATTTGTCTGCAACCTGTGGGACAGAGTCCCCAGCTACCTGAATCTTGGCGCCATCATGGAAGGATATTCCGAGCACCGCGGAGCCAAAGGATGCTCTACCCCTAGATGCAAGATCCAACTTATAGTGAGAAATAAATGTATGAGATGAAGCCCACGTGGCTGCTGCACAAATATCATCTAGAGGAATCCTAGCCTTGAAGGCTGCCGAGGTAGATACTGACCGGGTTGAATGGGCATGAACACCCCGTGCGGGCCTTCCTGACGCTTGATAAGCCAATAAAATGCACTGTGAAATCCAGCGGGACAGAGAAACTTTAGAAATTGGCTTGCCCAAATTGAATTTTGCAAAGGAAATAAACAGCTGGTCGGATTGCCTATGACCAGCTGTCCTGTTGAGATAAAATCTAAGTTGCCTGTGAACATCTAGTGAGTGTAGCTTATATTCACCTTTGTTTTCATACTTAGGAAGAAAACAGGAGGTTAATGGATTGATTGATGTTTGCTTCAGAAGCGATTTTAGGAAGGAAGGACGGGTTGGTCCTGAGGGAGACACGGTCCGGATGAAATACCAAGTAAGGAGGTTTAGCTGA
This sequence comes from Protopterus annectens, assembly GCF_019279795.1. Classification (NCBI taxonomy): domain Eukaryota; kingdom Metazoa; phylum Chordata; order Ceratodontiformes; family Protopteridae; genus Protopterus; species Protopterus annectens. Next base: position 1,129,080,881 of record NC_056735.1, on the reverse strand, counting down.
TAAAGCTTGAAGTTCAGAAACTCTCTTGGCTGATGTAATGGCTACCAAAAAGGCTGTCTTGTAGGACAAGAATTTAAGATCCACCGTAGCTGGCTCGAAGGGGAGCGGTCAAGGCCTGTAGAACCAAAGAAAGGTCCCAAGGAGGAACTGCTTGCTTTATAGGGGCCTGAGAAGGAAAGTACCTTTAAGAAATGTTTTGCACAATTTGGCTGACATAAGAGGATTAGACTCTTGACCAATGTGATAGTGAGAAATTGCCGCCAGTTGAACTTTGACTGTGGAACTGCTGGCACCATCATTAAAGAGAGAGGTTAGAAAATCAAGCACTACAGGGAGAGGAACCGTGAAGGATTTAGGCCTTGCCGCCCGCCCACACAGAGAAACGTTTCCATTTGCTTCGTAAACCTTTCTAGTGGATGGTTTATGAGCCGCCACCAAAATAGCCTTTACCGTGAAGAAATACCGAGTCCTTATCAACAGTGGAACTGGAGCAGCCAAGCGGTCAGCTTCAGGTTGTCCAGGTTCGGAGGAGGAATGCAGGATGGATGGGATATCAGATCCGAAATGGGATCTAGAATCCAAGGAGGATTCACCGAGTGAGACCTTAGAAAGGGGAACCAGATCTGTCGAGGCCAGAATGGAGCAATGAGAATCATTCTGCAACCCACCCGAGAGGCTTTCTGAAGAACTTGCATCATCAGAGGCAAGGGTGGATAGGCATACAGAAGACCGGGTGGCCAAGCATGCACCAGAGCGTCTCTTGGGGTACCTCCGGGAGGAGGTATTAGAACGAAAAAACTGTCGCACTTGGTGTTTGAGGGAGAAGCAAAGAGATCGCATGAAGGGTTCCCCACTGCGAATATGCGTCCGCTACTTGACAATTGAGAGACCACTCGTAAGGGGTCAGAATGGTGCGACTGAGCTTGTCCGCTAGGATGTTGGACCGACCGAATGTGCGCTATGAGAAAGCGATTGGTGGAGATTGCCCATTCCCAAACTCTCATGGCCTCTCGACAAAGAGGGTATGACCTTGTTCCCCCTTGCTTGTTGATGTACCAGACAACAGACATATTGTCCGATTGAATCGCAATTGTTCCCAAGGGAAGAAAGTCCTGAAGTGCTAGCAACGCTAAGAGCACTGCTCTCATCTCTAGAACATTGATATGCAGTAAGGTCTCTGAATCGCTCCACGTGCCTTGGACTGTCCGCCCATAAAGTGCCCCCACCCGAGGCGGAGGCGTCCGTGGTCACCGTGGCGAGAGGGGAGAAGCACAAAATGGGCGACTCGTGGAGATCCGGGAGTGGAGCCACCACAAGAGGGACCGCTTGCAAGCCTTGCTGATCGCTATGGGATGATGCATGGGGAGAGCAAGGTATGACTACTGTACTAAGAGCGCCCACTGTAGAATGCGATATTGAGCCGGGCAAGAGGAAGAAGCGCTATAGCCGGCGCCATGGACCCTAGAGCCCTCAGGACCAACTCCGCTGGAACAGAACTTGAATGGAGAATGGCCCGCACCTGGAGCTGCAGATTTAGAACTCTGTCCGCAGTGAGGAAGGCTCAGAACTCCTTGTGTCTAGTCTGGCCCCTATGAAATCTAAGAGCTGCGTGGGTGCCAGGTTGGACTTGTTTGTATTTATTGTGATGCCCAGAAATGGAGCAAGATGGAGAAAGGAGTCTCGCGCCAAGAGAAGTAGATGCCTTGTTGGGGCGGTAAGGAGCCAGTCATCCAGGTAGGGAAAGACCTGCACCCCCTGAAGCCTCAGGTGGGCCGCTACCACTGCTAGTACTTTGGTAAACACCCTGGGGGCTGTGGTGAGACCAAAGGGAAGGACCCGGAACTGGTAGTGACTGGCTCCCAGCCGGAAGCGGAGAAACCTCCTGGAGCGCCTGTCCATCAGGATGTGGTAGTACTCGTCCTTGAGATCTATCGAGCACATCCAGTGATCTTCTCCCAGAAGGGGAGAATAGATTGCAGAGTGACCATTCGAATTTTTCTTTGCGGACTGCCAGATTCAAGAGCGACAGGTCTAGGATTGGTCTTAGTTCCCCGTCTTTTGGCACTAAAAAGAATCTGGAGTAGAACCCTGATCCGATCTGGTCTGGGGGAACGGGCTGAATGGCTCTTTTCTTTAGCAGATGGCCAATTTCTGCTAAAGCGGCCTCCCTTGACCGGGTGGTACGCCTGGGAGGGACTTCATCTTTGGAAGGTGAAGGAAAGGAATGCGATATCGCCTGGATATGATTTGGAGAACCCAGCGGTCCGATGTTATGGACTCCCATGCCGCTAGGTGCCCAACGCCCCCGACTGCCTCCAGAGTAGAGCAGTCGGGCAACCCTCAGGGTTGCTGCGGGCCGTTCAGAGAAAGGTTCCCTGGACCCAAGTTTCTGGGAGCCCCTCTGCCTCTAGGGCGCCCTCCCTGTCCTCCTCTGCCACGAGAGGACTGGTTGTCCGGAGCAGGCTGGGACTGCTGCGACTTCCGGAACCACATCTTCTTCTGACCCTTTTGGTTCCTAGAGTAGGGCCTCTGGGGTGCAGAGAAGCGGATTCCGACGGCAGACAGCGTCTTCCGTCCTTCTCGCTCTGGGTCAACGTCGCGAACGGTCTTGCCAAACAGAGCAGAACCATCAAAGGGGCGTTCGCAAACGACGCCTTGAAGGGCTCAGAAAAATCGCAGTGGCGGAGCCAGGCCTGACGTCTAGTGACCAGGCCTGTCCCCGCAGCTCTAGCGGCGCCCTCCGTAGCATGGGAGAGTAGCCGCATAGAAGTATTTGTGACTGACCTAAGAGTGGCCATTTTGGTGGAGTGCAGAACTCTGTCCTCCTCCGAAATGGACTCAGGGGATGCAGCGATTCTTAAGGTCTCGCTGCAAACGAATAACATGTGCCAAATAGTTCAGCGCCCTTACCGAGAAGGTCGCCGAACTGAACATCCGCTTCCCCAAGCGGTCCATCATCCGAGACTCCTTGCTCGGTGGGTGGACTGAGGGACTCTCCTGAGCCAGTTCCCTCTTTGTGGCCGCCGCCATCAACATGGCATCTACAGGAGGCCCCTTACTCCAATGGGTCCTGTCGGAGGGCGGACTAAGGATCCTATCAGGTCTTTTGGGAATTGGCTCCACGGTGTCCGGTTCCTTCCACGCCCTGGTGGTAATAAGGTCCACCAGGGGTCGGCAGGGGGACACCCAAGAGGTAGACGGGCCCGCTTCGAATGCCTCCAAGAACACGGACTCGTCCGAGGAAGACTTGGGGCAGACCACCCCCTAATACGGAGCATTTCCATGATGTCTCCGAAGGAGACATCCTCGGAGGGTGACGGTCGGGAGGCTTCCCCTTCCTCCAAGTCGGTGTCTTCCGTCAGAGACTGAGGGGAGTCAATGTGCCTCCTTTGACGTATGCGAGGGCCTCCTCTGGGGGCTGTCAGAGGAGTCCTCGCAGCAGCAATTTGCTCCATCGAGCAACTTGGGGCACAGAAACGGGCTGTCCCAGGGCCGCATGGTGGCAGCCTGGCCCAGTCCAGAGCGAGCGGGGGGCGGACCCGAAGCAGGTCCCGGGGCGCCGGAGACCCTCAACAGAGCCCGCTCCACTACATCAAAAGCCGGGGAGCCGACCTCGACCAAAGGATCCGACAATCGGCTCCCTCGATCCGAAGAGTGGATCGGAGCCGGCGCCAAGCACTCGGATCCGGCGACAGTGCGCCCGACACAGACGGCGCCAAGGAGCACTGATCCCCGGATCCGGCTCGGATCCAGGCTCCGAGATCGGGTCCGACGCACTCGAGGGCAGGGTCGGATCCGGCCAAGTACTATCGGCCCGACCTCCCCGCCCGGCTGCTCGGCTCAGTTGCTCGAACCCGGATAGCGGGTCGGAGAAGGAGCAATAGGCTTAAAAGGGTGTTGAGCTCCCCGAGGGGGGAGGCAAGAGCACTCCCATCTGCATCTGGGCCTGGATGAACCTTCTCATCATCCGGTCCAGATCCGCATCCGAAAGGCTATGGGTGGATCTCGACGAGGCTACCGAGGTAGGCCTGGAGTGCCTCCTCGATAGCCTCGACGGAGATCGGGTCTCCTCCTCCTCAGGACCCGTGAGAAGCACACAGGGACCGGAGCCGAGAAGGAGGAGACCGAACCGACACGGAGCCGGGGAGAAGCCGCTTGGCTGGCGGGCCGAAACAGAGGTCTCGCCCGCCGCTTGTGCTTCTCCTCCGTCCTTTTAGATGCATCCCTCTCCTCTCCAGAAGCGGGAGTTTGAGTCCCCGGAGCAGGAGGGGGTGCCACAGGGGGAACAACTGCAGCCGCAGGAGTCCCCGAAGGAGCGGAGGTCGGAGCCGAGTCCGGCGGTAAAAGACCCGCCAAGACCAGCTTGGACCTCCGCTCCCTCAGTGCCCTGGGGTTGAACCCTGCACAAATGGAACAACCAGATGTGAGGTGTTCAACCCCAAGACACTTAACACACCGAGTGTGGCCATCAGCCGGTGAGAGCTTATGGCCACACTCGGAGCATTTTGAAAATATAGACTTAGGCTGTTCAGCCATAATCTATAAAAAACCCAAAGTTACAGAAAAGTAACTTAAACAACCAAAGAAAACACACAGGCCTCACACACACTCTACGTCCAGCGAGGGGAGGGAATAAAAATTATTACTGAAACTTAAAATAAACTTAAAAACAGTCTATATTAACGGGAAACCTACTACTTTCACACAAAAAATGTTAAAGAAACAAGAAATTCTCTGATTTTATACAAGAAAATAGTCTACTTAGCTGAGAGCTACGTATCCACATCCAGTTACCAGCGCGGCAAACAAGATCTGAGGTCATGAGGGTAGAGCAGGGCATTATGGGTGAGGGGAGGAGCTGAGAGCTTGGATCCATAGCTGGAAAACCATGCCGGTTCGGATCCGATATCGGATCCATAACCCACAGGTTGCAGACAAATGAATATCCTACTTCAGATCTGTGCTTTATAGCTTATGCGCACCTTCGTGAAAAGAAAGGGGGGTTACGGTGAGTGGATGTGCATAAGTGAACCTTTTCAAAAAAGGTATTGTCAATCAATGAGGGCTATAAAAATATATAAAACAAAGTAAGAAAATTGTAAAGGTGTGGAACGAAGAAAAGAGTTGTTACAAGTAGCCAATAGGAACGGTGTCAGTCTAGATCTGGGTTAATGGGATTCTAATTTTAACAGAAATCCTATAGGTGAATAAAATAGCAGCAGAAAAGTAGGCATCCAATAGAAAGGTGGAGGGGGCAGGAAGGACCAATGGGAGTGAAGATCCAGGGGAAGAGGGCCAATGGAGAAAGTAGACAAGGCACTAACGTGCAAAGATGACGAGAAAACTAATGACGAAGAAAAACAAGAATGCCGTACTTCACAAAAACAAACAGGAAAAATGAAGCAGCAGTGTCAGGGAATGTAGTGCCAAGCTAAAAACAAACAAGTGGCTATTAAGGTAACCCCCTATTCACTGACTCGCTTTTAAACCCCATTGTACAGAAAACTCCTTACTACCTGAAGGATTCATTGAGTTTTTTAAACCTACTACATGAACATCCCCAAAGAAGAAGACACTATGCTAGTGACACTGGATGTAGAAGCTCTATACACCAACATCTCACACAATGAAGGTATTACCTATTTACAGACTTACCTGACACATTTCTCTGCTTTCCCAGTAAATAGGATCAACACTATCAGCACTCTCATCTAGCTAGTTTTACAAGGAAATTTCTTTTACTTCAACAGAATGGTTTATCAACAAATTAAGGGAGTTGCAATGGGAGCAAAACTGGTACCAGCATTTGCCAACTTAGTCTTAGCTTCTTGGGAAACCACTACTTTACCTCATCTGCCCGTTTTTAACAAAACTCGGTTGTACATGCGTTACATAGATGACCTTTTTTTGTGTGGCAGGGCATAGAAACTGAACTTAAAACTTTTATTTCCACTGTTAACAAACAGCATTCCCTTCTTAACCTTCACTTTGGCTGATTTCGGCACAGTGGTTCACTTTCTGGACACTGAAATTAAACTACACAAATCAACTTTATCTTAGTCTTCCAACATATACAGAAAAAAAGACTTTCAGAAACAACTATATGGATAACAGCAGCATGCATCCTTTTTTCCAGAAGAAAAATATAGCCAGAGGACAATTCATTAGACTGTCAAGGATCATCAGTACAGATGTACACTTTTTTTTTCTGAAAGTGTTTTTCTTGCCCATTTATTTAAATATTTAAACTACCCAGAACAATTACTAAAGTCTACATTCACAGAAGTCCTCAAACGGCATGTTAAATTTCATCCAATCTTAACACATGGTCTCCACCCTACCGATGATATACTGTTAGCAAATACAGAGCAGACAGAAGCATCTGCCTTGAATACACATCTTATGGTATATACTATGACTAACGATCCGATTTCAGAAACTCAACCTTCTCAGGGAAACAATGACAAATTTACTAGCTTCCCCCTTCCAATTTCCTTAGACGTACAGACAATTAAAAGCATTATTTCTAATAACTGGGACATCATCACAAAGACTAGAGGTCTTTCACAATCTTTCACAATCAGTAGGACTGGAACCGTTATTTTCACACAAATGTACTAAATCTTTGCGATGCTCCTTTGAAAATTCTGATACACCTTACTCATTAAAGGATAACAATGGGATAGTAAAGCAGATTGCTCTCTTAGTCCCCATTGTTTGATACAGCCACAATAAATCATCACTGCAGCTTTAAAAAGTAAAGCAGTCAAATTCTTAACTTTCTGTACTGTTTTACTTTCACTTTGCAAAACAAGTTGAAAACCCCCTAGCTGGCTCTTAAATGATGATGTCACATCTGCCAGAGCTCTTGCTATAGTTACCCGGATGTTTCCTCCCCCAAAGTGATGTTAGCACTGCCTAGTGTGTGTGTGTGTGTGTGTGTGTGTGTGTGTGCGCGCACGCATATGAATGCATGCGGGGGGGGGGGGGCTGGTGTGTGGTTCTCTGTGTGAATGCATGCAGGTGAGGCCTGTGTGTGTGAATGCACGCAGGGGGGCCTGTGGGTGTGTGTAAGAATGCACGCAGTGGGGCCTGTGTGTGTGTATGTGAATGCATGCGGGGGGGGGCCTGTGTGTGCGAATGCACGCAGGGGGGGGCCTGTGTGTGTGAATGCACGAGGGGCCTGTGTGTGAAAGCACGAGGGGCCTGTGTGTGAAAGCACGCAGGGGGCCTGTGTGCGAAAGCACGCAGGGGGGCCTGTGTGTGTGAAAGCACGCAGGGGGGCCTGTGTGTGTGAAAGCACGCAGGGGGGCCTGTGTGTGTGAAAGCACGCAGGGGGGCCTGTGTGTGTGAATGCACACAGGGGGGCCTATGTGTGTGAATGCACGCTGGGGGGCCTGTGTGTGTGTGTGAATGCACGCTGGGGGGCCGTGTGTGTGTGTGTGTGTGTGTGTGTGTGTGTGTGAATGCACGCAGGGGGGCCAGTGTGTGTGTGTGCGTGTGAATGCACGCAGGGGGGCTGGTGTGTGTGTTTGTGAATGCACGCAGGGGGGCTGTGTGTGTGTGTGCGTGTGTGTGTGAATGCACGCAGAGGGACCGGTGCGTGTGTTCCATTCCTGGAAATATTACAGCAAAAATGTCAAACTAATCAATTTTCTGAAAAGCCCTACTGATGTGACAAGGCACAGTGAGGAAGTACAGGCAAAAGTACAGTAACAGCTGCATAATTTTAAAAATGACCATGCATAGACATTAATTGCATCTTTTTACATAGAAGGCAGATGTTTGTCACAATTAATAAAGAACACTACATAAGATTACAAGAAGTATGAGACACTAATTTTCTTAAATTACCACTTAAAAAAAACATGCAACTGCTGTCATGCATGTCCTTGAAATATATATTTTTATAGTCTATCATTTGTAATGATAGACTATATATATATATATATATTTATTTCAAGGACATGCATGACAACAGTTGCATTTTTTTTTTTTTTTTTTTTTAGTCTCTCATACTTCATGTAATCTTATGAAGTCCTCAAAGTAAGACGTCCGGTTCGATTCTCAGCTACAGTGTCTTCTGCGTGGAGACATGCGTGAATGGGCGTTGGAGGTTGTGCGTCAGGAATGGCAAGCCTGTACGTAAAAATCAACTGCCAATCATTAGCAGACGGGAGTTCCGCTGTGGCGACTCCTAACCGGGAAAAGCCGAAAGACACAAACAAATGGTATATAATTTGTAAGCTATTTAACCACAGTGTAAGGAAAAAACTGGGAGCTTGGTTTGCAAAGAAGTGATTTTTCCCAGTGCTATAGAGCTTGGATCTAAATTTGACAGGAGGAGTGCAACAAAAAAGTGTCCCACTGTAAGGAAGAAAAGGCTGTGAAAAGCTAATAGTAAATTAATCTGGTCACCGGCTGTGAGCTGTCAATCACATGCAGATAATGGGTTAAATTACCCTTAGCTCTTTGACAGCTAGGGAAGGTAAGTATGAAGGGGGAGGGGACTTACCTTGAAGAACTAGATTTCTTTCGTCAAGCCTGAATTCAAGTTAGCATTTCTAAGAAGAAACAGCAATAAAATGCACTTTTCAGTTATGTTCTGTGGCATTTGCACTGCTTGGGTTTGAAGTACTCACTGAAAAAAGATAAAATGTTAACCAAAACTAGATGTTTACAACACAGCAGTGAATGCTTGTAAATGAGTGCAGTGACAGGAGCTCTAGGGAAATAGTGACAGATGTGATGAGGCAAACAATGCATACTGGGACTGGAGTACATAGAGGCAGGCTAAACTTTTGTAATTCCTTCAATATGTCAGACCCCATGTGGCCAAACTCAGAAATTATGTATAAAAATATCTAAAAACCTGTAAATAGTCCCAGAGTGGTGTTAAAATGTAGGAAATACCAAACCATGATGAAATAAACATGTTTTTGAGTCTGAGGGTGCGGCTGTCCTTTAAAACCTACAGTCTTCTTCAGCACGGCCTAAGGGCATGTTCTCTTGTGGCGCCTGTGTGGCTTGCAAATACATTTTCCCAGGAACCTGTGACACCTTTGATCACTGTAATATGTAATTAACTTTTTGATACACTATGACTGTAACAGCTCCTGGGTTGTTTACGCTGCATTCTGCATAACCTGTAAAACTTTTACATAGGCAAGACTACAAGAAAACTTTAAAGCAGAATTAAAGAACATGTTGCAGCAATTCGTAATCATGACTATAAAAATACCTTAGCAAAACATAGCCGTGATATGGACACCGTTAGAATACAAAGAACTTTGTTGGCAGCTTCTTCTTGATGCAGAAGCGTACCCAGGACTCAATGAAAATATTAATATTAAATGTGCTATCAAATGGATGGTTTAATGTGTTAAACTTTTACGTGCCTTCTTGTCTTATACATAACTATACCTGTTTAGCTAGATATCCACTTTTCATGTCTTAATAAGTTGATTGATTAGTTTATTAATTATTTGGTTACTTTTTATTTTAAGCAGTGTATTCTCACTTTATAGACACTATTTTTCATCTTGGGTCCTTTTTCAGTTTACTCTTGCCTCCTTTGGACACCTTATAGTGCTGTGCATCTCATCTACAGAGACTACTATTAGCCTCACTAAATGACATTCCAGCAAGTGGACAAGTGCTCCTTATTAGTGTATGCCAAAAATAGGAATTATTTTACTGGGTCATAACTTTTCTTCAACCGCATTGGTGTACACAACAGTGTTTTTGTTAATCACACATTTTCTAGATGCACATTTTCAGCTTTATATTCAGCTATCTCTAGGTAATTGTGTTGTCTTTTTCTACTCCCCCCTATGTTTCACTTTTCCCCTTGCTTTACACAGTTTACTTTTTATCCCGCAGCACCATTTTCCACCCTTGTGATTTAGCCCCACCTATCACTTTATTTTTATATTTTGCTCATTGGGTCAGACGACTTCTACTTCGAACGTATTGGGCAAAACACATATATACTCTACTTTTCCCAAATTCATTTTTTGTTTTGCCTATTAATTGAATTCTCTCTCTACAAGGCTTTCTCCACCACTGGCTAAGTCCCTACTGCATCGGGCTGGCTCAACCCACAGTTTTTTACCTATTTTTTTTTTTTGTTTTATACCACGATATTAGGATAAAGCTGCGGTGGTACAGCGGTAATGTTGTTGCCTCACAGAAAGAGGTTCTCCTGTTCGGTTCTCGGCTGCAGTGCCTTCTGTGTGGAGTCTGCATGCCCTCCCCGCAGTCGAGTGGCCTCCAAAAGACATGCCTGAATGGGCGTGCCTTCGCTGAAGGTTAGGTGTTGGGCTGGCAACTCGGCACAATAAAAATTGACTGCCAATCACAAGTGGACTGGAGTTCCGCTGTGGTGACCCCTAACCGGGAAAAGCCGAAAAGACAAACATACCACGATATTAGGATGAATGGGATGGGGGTAATTATCAGTTTTTGCTGATTTCTGGTCCGTTGATTTTTCACACATGGACCTTGGCAACAGTTTTCCCTCCACCACAGCGTGGTTTTGTAGGTTATATCTTTGTTTGACTTTATCGCTCGCTACTAAGGCTACTACCTTTATAACTGCCCAAGTGGGACTTTTTTTGTAGACGTTTGACAGTTTGCTAGTCTTAAACATAGAATAAACAGTTCTTCTCTTTTTTGCCAAAATATAAACTTATTTATGTAGCATACGACTTGCTGATGCTACTTCTATTCATAGTTATGTGCTGCATATACACTGTTTTGTGCAACAATCAAACGAACGTTAAATTCTTTTTGTCTTGAAATCTCAAGATAATAGCTATTTTTTTGCTCTGCTTTTTTCAGAGGAGTATTCTGCCGATAATAGGACTGTCCGTCGCAAAGGAGGGATGAAGGGTATCCCTACTAGTCACTGGTTGGTGGTTTTTAGCTTGGCGCTACATTCCCTGGCACTACTGCTTCATTTTCGTGTTT
>NC_056735.1:1128907410-1129064910 GCF_019279795.1 Protopterus annectens | reverse complement strand
ACTGAAAACTTACAACAAAATAGCCTGCTTCGTAGCCAACCTTCCCCACCAAATCCACCATTGTATTGCTCTACATAAATTAAATTGGCTCGAGCTGCCTAACCTTCTCTATCTCTACCAACTTAAATTCACACACAGTATCAACTTCCATCCTGACAATTGCTCATCTCTCAAGGAATTTGTTCTTCCCTACTCATGCCCACGAATTCTAAAATCTGCAGAAACTTTCTCACAGTAAACAAAGCTACCAACACTCAAGGCAAAGGCCTGCACTCATACCAAATAGACAAATTATGGAACTCTCTACCCTCACACCCTCCAAAACACACCTAAATCTATCAGTTTTAAATTAGAAGTTATGTACTCACCATAACGTTCCATCTGAGTAGGTGACTTCATTTGGATGCAACCTGTGGGTATCGGATCCGACCTCGGATCCGAGCCGGCATTTCAAAAGCTTAGGCTCCGAGCTCCTAGCTCCTCCCTCTTACCCATAACCCCTTGCCAAGCCCTGACTGACCTCAGATTGAGTTTGCCTCAAAAATACTGACTACAGTACACGAAAAAACAGCATAAATACTCGCTCTATAAAGGCCAGGGGGATGGAGGGGGGATGGTTGCATCCAAATGAAGTCACCTACTCAGATGGAACGTTATGGTGAGTACATAACTTCTAAATCTGAAGTAGGCAGACTTCATTTGTCTGCAACCTGTGGGACAGAGTCCCCAGCTACCTGAATCTTGGGCCGTCATGGAAGGATGTTTGAGCACCTCTGAGCCAAAGGATGCTCTTCCTCTGGAAACAACATCCACCTTGTAATGAGAAATAAAAGTATGAGGCGAGGCCCAAGTAGCTGCAGCGCAGATATCATCCAATGAAACACGTGACTTAAAAAGCGGCTGACGTGGAGACTGCCCTAGTAGAATGAGCCGTAACCCTCTGAGGAGCAGGTCTACCTGAAGTGTCATAAGCCTGCAGAATACAATTAGCAATCCACCTAGATAGTGTGACTTTAGACACTGCTTTACCCAAAGCAAATTTAGCAAAGGAGACGAACAGCTGATCTGATTTCCTGTGACCAGCTGTTCTGTGAACATAAAACGTAATTGTCTATGAACATCCAAGGAATGCAATTTGTATTCTCCTTTGTTTGAGTACTTGGGAAAAACACAGGTAAATTGATTGATTGGTTAATATTAGATTCAGAAGAGACCTTCGGAAGAAAAGATGGATTGGTCCTGAGGCACACCCTATCAGGAAAGAAAGAAAGGTAAGGCGGCTTGACGCATAGAGCCTGAAGCTCAGACACTCTTCTGGCAGAAGTGATAGCTACCAAGAAGGCAGTCTTCCATGAAAGGTACTTTAGATCTGTAGAAGCTGCAGGCTCGAATGGAGGAGCAGTAAGGGCTTACAGAACTAACGATAAGTCCCAAGGTGGTACAACCTCCTTGACTGGAGGCCTCAACAAAAAAATCCCTTTGAGAAAGGTTTTGCATAATTTCGCCGTCATGAGGGGAGCTGTCTCATGACCAATGTGGTAATGCGAGATGGCTGCCAATTGTACCTTAATCGTGGAAGAACTTGCCCCTTGATGAAAACGGTCTGTTAAAAAGTCCAGCACTGCTGACATAGGTGCTGAGAAAGGATCCAAAGTTCTCTGTACCGCCCAAATAGAGAATCTCTTCCATTTACTCCGATAAACCTGCCTGGTGGAAGGTTTATGAGCTGCCACTAAGATGGCCTTGACCGGTGATGAGATACCGGGAGTCCTAATCAAGGATGGAACTGGAGCAGCCAAGCTGTCAATTTCAGGGTGAGCAGATTGGGAACCGCAATCCCCAGAGGGTGGGAGATGAGATCCGGAATCGGATCCAGAATCCAGGGTGGATTGAATTTGTGAGACCATACAAAGGGGAACCAGGGTTGACGAGGCCAGAACGGGGCAATGAGAATCATTCTGCTCCCCAAACTGTTGGCTTTCTGCAAAAGCCTCTGCATCAGAGGTAGTGGAGGGTAGGCATAAAGGAGACCGGGAGGCCAAGCATGCACCAGCGCATCTCGGGAATTCCCTGGTGGGGAAGGAGAGCGAAGAAATTGTCGCATTTGGCGTTTGAGGGAGAGGCAAAAAGATCGCAACAGGGTTGCCCCCAAACGGCAAAAATCTTCTTCGCTACCTGAGGATTGAGAGACCACTCGTGAGGTGACAGAATGGTGCGACTGAGTTTGTCCGCAAGGATGTTGGATTTTCCCGGAATGTGCGTTGCTACCAGAAAGCGCTTGGTGGAAATTGCCCATTCCCAGACTCTCATGGCCTCTCGACAAAGGGGATAGGACCTGGTTCCTCCCTGTTTGTTGATGTACCAGACTACCGACATGTTGTCTGTCTGAATCGCAATAGTCCCTGAAGGAAGAACGTGGTGGAGTGCTTGCAATGCTAGGAGCACCGCCCTCATTTCCAGGACATTTATATGCAACGATGTCTCTGTGGGGTTCCACGTGCCTTGGACAATCTTTCCCGCAGAATGCCCCCCCCACCCGAGGCAGGAAGCGTCCGTGGTCACTGTGGCTCGGGGAAAAGCAGCACAAAAAGGTCTCCCTGACAGGGGCTCCGGAGACAGAAGCCACCAAAGAAGGGAATCCTTGCACGCTTTGCTGACCGCTATCGGAGAGTTGAGAGAGGAACTGAGAGGGGACCATTGAAGAACCCGCATGCGTAGGCGCGCATGAATAAGAAGCGGGATAGCTGCCGCCATCGAACCTAGGGCCCTCAGGACCGAAGCTGCAGTCGTAAATGGTTGCAGGACCGCTGCTACATGACACTTCAGGTTGGCAATTCTGTCTGGAGTGAGGAAGGCTCGCATTGACCTGGTGTTTAGCTTTCCTCCTATGAAATCTATAACTTGTGTGGGATGCAGCAAAGATTTCTCCCAGTTGACAGTGATGCCCAACCTTGGGGCTAGTCGAAGAAAGTAGTCCCTGGCTGAGCACAGAAGATGCCTTGATGATGCTGTCAGGAGCCAGTCGTCCAGGTACGGAAAGACCTGTAATCCCTGGAGTCTCAGGTGGGCCGCTACAACAGCTAAGACCTTGGTGAACACCCTGGGGGCTGAGGTGAGACCAAAGGGAAGGGCCCTGAACTGATAATGACTGGCTCCCAGCCGGAAGCGAAGAAACCTCCTGGACCGTTTGTCCATGCGAATGTGGTAGTACGTGTCCTTGAGGTCTATGGAGCACATCCAGTCATTCTCCCTCAAGAGAGGGAGAATAGATTGAAGGGTGACCATCCGGAACTTTTGCTTGGTTACTGACAGGTTCAGCAGGGAACCCGGTTTGCTCTGGGGGGACGCACTGGATAGCTCTTTTTTCTAGCAGCTGTCCAATTTCGATAGCTGCTGCCTCCCTTTGGTCGGGTGGAACATCTGGGAGGCTGCGAGATCTGGGAACCTTGTATAGGGGAATTGAATAACCTCTGGATATCACACGAAGCACCCAACGGTCTGTTGTGATGGACTCCCAAGAAGTCAGGTGCCTCGAAAAACGCCCCCCCGACTGCCTCCAGAGACGGACAGCCGGGCAACCCTTCAGGGCTGCTGCGTGGGTCTATCAGAGAAAGGTTCTCTGGACCCAAAGTTGCTAGGAGCCCCCCTGCCTCTAGGACGGCGACCTCCCCGTCCTCCTCTGCCACGGAAGGTCTGGTTATCCGGAGCAGGTTGGGACTGCTGCGATTTCCGGAACCACATCTTCTTCTGTCCCTTTTGGTTCTTCGAGAAGGACCTCTGGGGAGCTGAGAAGCGGACTCCGACGGCAGACAGCGTCTTCCGTCCTTTCGCCTGGACTAATGTTTCGCAAACAGTCAAGCCAAACAAGGCAGAACCATCGAAGGGGGCATTTGCGAAGGTCGCCTTGAAGGGCTCTGCAAAATCACAGTGGTGGAGCCAGGCCTGTCGCCTCATGACTAGGCCTGCTCCGCTGGCTCTAGCAGCTCCCTCAGTAGCGTGAGAAAGCAGCCGCATAGATGTATTGGAAACTGATCTGAGAGTGTCCATTCTGGTGGAGTATACTTGTTTATCCTCACCGACATGGACTCTGGGGAGATGCAGCGTATTCTTTAATCAGATCCCGCTGCATCCTGATGACGTGTGCCATGTAGTTCAGCGCTCTCAAAGAGAAGGTTGCTGAACTGAAAACTCGCTTCCCAATGCGATCCATCGAGCGGGACTCCTTGCCCGGAGGATGCATAGAGGGACTCTCCTGGGCCAACTCCCTCTTAGTGGCTGCAGCCATCATCATGGCATCTACTGGGGGGCCTTTGCTCCAGTGAGTGCGGTCCGCCGGAGGGGAAAGGATGCGGTCAGGACGCTTAGGTACAGGCTCAACGGTGTCCGGATCCTTCCACGCTCTGATGGATATAAGGTCCACCAGAGGGTCGGCAGGAGGGGACACCCAAGAGGTAGATGGGCCCGCCTCGAATGCCTCCAAGAACACAGACTCGTCTGAGGAGGCCTTGGGGGCAGACCACCCCCCCCTGATCCTCAACATTTCCATAATGTCTCCAAATGAGACGTCTTCAGGGGGTGACCTTGGGGAGCCCTCCCCTTCATCCAAGTTTGTGTCTTCGATAACGGACTCGGGGGAGTCCATGTGCCTCCTTTTGCACTTACGCTTCCGAGGTACTTCTTCGGGGGGGCTGCCCGAGGAGTACTCTTCCGCAGCTGGATGTTCCAAGGGAACTACTTGGGACATCGAGGCGGGCTGTCCCTGGGACCGGCTGGTGAGGGCCTGGCCCAACTGCAAGGGAGTGCGGGATGGAGCCGTGGCAGGGACCGGGAGTCCGGTAGTCCTCAACAGTGCCCTTTCCACTACGTCGAAGGCCGAGGGAGAGCCAGCTTCTCTAAACCCCGAGCCGACCCCACTCGGATCCGACGACGGATCGGGCGAAACCGTCGGATCCGAGAGACCGGTGTGCTCCGACCTGGACGGAGCCGAAGACACACCAGCTCCCTCGGATCCGAGGCACGGTCCTCGGCTCCGAGAGGTCGGGTCCGAAGTACCCGAAGCACTCAAGGGATGGGACGGATCCGAGGTGCGCCGACCTATCGGATCCGACCCACCCCCGGATCCAACTCTGCCCGGCGCCGACAGCTCCGAACCCGTGGTATGGGTCGGAGAAGGAGCCAAAGGGGCGAAAAAAGGGGTCAAAGCCCCTCCCGGATGGGGGGGGGGCTAGGAGCACTCCCATTTGCATTTGGGCCTGGATGAATTTCCTCATCATCCGGTCCATATCTGCTTCACTCATAGAAAAAGTGGATCTGGTGGAGGCCACCGAAGCGGACCTAGAGAGCCGCCTCGGGGACCTCGCTGAAGGGCTAGCCTCCTCCTCCTCGGGCCCAGGAGAGAACCGAGGGGAGTGGAGCCGAGGAGGAGGAAAGCTAGAAGGCACAGGGGAGGCCCGCTTAGACGGAGGAGCCGAACTGGAGGTTTCGGCTCTCCGTTTGTGGTGCCTCTCCCTGTGCCTCTCCTTCTCTCTCTCCCTAGAAGACTCTCTCTCCTCCGGCATCTTAGAGGGAGGTTGAGTCCCAGCCGGAGGAGGAGAGCCCACAGCAACAGCTTGCTGAGTAGGGGCAGAAGCCGGGCGGTATCTGGGGAGAAGTCCCGCCAGCACCAGCTTCGACCTCCGCCTCAAAGCTCGGGGTTGAACCCTGCACAAATGGTACAACCAGATGACAGGTGTTCAACCCCAAGATCTGACGCAGTGTGGCCATCCGCTGGGGACAGCTTATGGCCACACTCGGTACATTTAGAGAATACAGCCTTATGGGCTTCGGACATGATAAGCCCTAATAGGCCTAAAACAACACACACACACAAACTACGCAAAAACCCGTGAAAAGTTAAAAATAAAGAGAGAGGAAAGCCTACACACTCAACACTAAATAATTAAAAGAAAAAAAGTTGAGATTTTTTAAACTTTTTCTGTCAGAAATAACTTATCTGCACCAAAAAACGCCAGGAGCTCAAGAATCCGTCGCAACTTGAAAGCGGCAAACGAAATCTGGGGTCAGTCAGGGCTTGGCAAGGGGTTATGGGTAAGAGGGAGGAGCTAGGAGCTCGGAGCCTAAGCTTTTGAAATGCCGGCTCGGATCCGAGGTCGGATCCGATACCCACAGGTTGCAGACAAATGAAGTCTGCCTACTTCAGATCTACTATTTAAACTTCTATACAAAGACTGGCATTGTTCCTGCTCCAAAACTGACTTGACAGTATATCTAGAACCCTCTCATCACACTGTCCACTCCTTATCTCATTTCCTCCCTCTCCTCAGTGTTATTACTACTCCGTACATACGTATAGGTTTACTATCAAAATGTCGACAATGTTTTTTGCGAATAGTGACTTACTCAAAAAACACTGTCGAAATTCACAATAGCACCGATCAAAATAACTAACCAAAAAAATGTCACTTCGAAACTGAATTGACATTTTTCGACCTTACCTCAACATCCAGCGCCAGTACACACATTTTGCACTGAATATTTCTTTTGTACAGAAAGTACATGGCCAGACATCAATGCATTGGCGAAGCACAGTAACAGCATGGGTAGTACACATACATTTAGTTTCCATGTCATACAAGCTACTAGACCAAATATTAGGGGTGGAGACTTGGATAGTTTTACTCAAGAATGTGAATTACGATGGATCATACGTTGTAGAGCTGATTAGTATCCTGGATTGAATGATAAAGTGAATCTAAAGCCAATATTGAAGAAAAGAAGACTACCCAAACCTAAAAGGCATATTAGGTTACAAACCTTATAATTGCATTTCCTCCGTAGTGATAACTAATTTGGAACACTTTTATCTTTCGTTCCATTTGTATAGCATTCCTATCATTATTTCTAAGGTTTTAAGGCTTTTATAGTTGAAGTGCTTGATAGTTGGAACATATGAAGTTAGTGATATAGACATATGGGGTTAGTACTCTACCGCCAGACTTAATTAGGTTTGATGAGGGTATATCCGTATGAATTGTTTCAGTACCTGTTTCCCCAAATGTTAATCAATTAGTTTAAATCAAATTTTTGTGTATATTTATGGAGTCAAGGACAATATTTAGTTGCTTTATTAACTAATGCGTTTAAATTTTCATGTATATTTCTGTTTGTTACCAAGTCATTTTCTGTGTTACTGTTCTTTTAATAGACATTTTAGTGAGTTATACAATATCAGAGATTTTTTATAGAATCAGACTATAATAAACAGATGGTAGTCGCACTATAAAGAAACATAAGGAAGTATTTAACCAATGCCTTCGTGAAAAACTATCATGTATTATTTTTTGATGAATGAGACTAGGTTTAATTTATTTGGAAATGCTCGTTTTTTACTGAGCTATTTTCTGTGTTCTGTCACTTTAAAAGCTAATAGGGAACACAGATGTTAATTGTTTTTATTAATTTATATTACTATATAAAGCCAATGAATTGTGTAAGTAGAGTAGTCTGAAGAAGCCTGATGGTGAAAGCACTTACTCTCTATACGAATAAAAGAAGCTTTATTTTACAATACGGCGTTATATGGAATTACTTTCTATTCGTTGTTGAATCTTGTAAACTGCCGTTCCAGTTCCTGTCCAGGAGATTGACTTCTTTTGTATAGACTAAGTAGATGATTTTTACTCTGCATCTTACTATATCTAAACTATTGTACCACCTAAATATTGTATTTTGCTTTTATATCTGTGGAGCTTTTCTCCCCAGGCTTCTGCTGAAAATGTGCTTCTGGCCCAGTCAGTCTTTCCTGTAAGCAAATGTAAATAAACAAACACAAGTTTAATGGCCTTCTCTGTGGAGTTTCTGTTTTCACACTGGGAGAGCTAGAAACAAGCTGTTACTCAATGTGCGGCCATCCTGGAAGCACAAAAGCAGATTAATCCAAGTTAAAAAAATAGTGTAGAACATTGATGGCAAAACGTTTGGGCTTGGCGTGTCAAAAATTCGGATAATGCCGATCTTGTCTGTGTTGGCATATCACCCCCCCCCCCAACAAGAGAGAAAGAATTCTTTATATACTCATTTATTTTAAATAAAATACATTCCAGTCATGTGTGGTGCTATGTATTATAAAAGTAAAAGAAAAATCAGTGACTTACAACAGAGAAAACAATATGCACACTAATAATTGGGCTTAAAACAGTGCACCAAAAAATTATCCTACTTTTAATAGTAATTTTGAATTGAAATGAAAAAAATATGGAAGGAATTTTTTGATTTGATTAACATCAATTAATGACTTTTTGTTGCTGAGTTTTAACAGATAAGTGCAGGGTCACATATTTCTTGTATTTTTGTTCATTCAGTTTCTTTGCTAACTCGGGTGTTGTTGAATGCTGGTTTGTCACCCAAAATGTCGTGGTGTGTCACCTTTGACAAGCATGTCATAGGTTTGCCACCCCTGGTGTAGAACATGAGACTGTGGCTGGCTGTAAAGGAAGGGAGCTCATGGTAAAAAAACATTCCATTTAAATACATTAATTAGTCCTGTTACAATTCCTCCTGATCTATAGAGAGAGAGATTTTAATTACTTAATCTTTGTTAACCAGGTAGGTGGGCTGGTTCTAGGACCATTTTCAGCCACAACCTGGGTGCTGTTGTACAATACAGTTCTTGTCATATAGTAGAATTTTAGAAAACATTATATAACAAATATGCATATCACACCACTGAAGAAGTACATTTATGAAAGTAATCTTCTCAGGCTTAGAATGATAGAGGTCAGACTGTTCCACAGGTTAATATTTCTGTACTATTTACATTCAGATTACCCAGCCGTGAGTTAGTATAGAATAACTACATTAAGTGTTCTATTTACATACTGACAAAATATACTTCTCAGTGTTCTTCATGAAACAGCACATAGCTATATGATTCTGATTATTCAATGAGTGTACGAGTTCTTTAGGTGATGAAGTTTAACGATTTTTTTTAGTAGCCAGTTATGTCTTTGCTGGTAGTCAGTTTCAATGAAATGGGATAATTTTAGCATATGCTTTGTCATAGTTTGAAGCATGTCATTTTCATGGCTTCTTGGTGAATAAAGAGATTTGTTAATTAGTACTGATGCACAAAAGCATTTATTTACTATTTTATGGGTATATGCTGAAAGTAGTATGGTAGGTGTGTGCAATAATTGGTAGACAGTTGGCCTTTTATAGGGCGATGTAATGGTGTTCTCGTTGAGGGACAGCACTGATGAATCTACATACATCATTTAAAGTGTTCTGAAGAAGGGAATGTACAAGATTAAGGAACATACAGATATTATTTATTGATTTGCTTATTGACAGACTGGGGCAGGGGGAGACCCATTTTTAGTGGAGGCCCAGGGAAGAACAGCAACAATGTATTCAAAACATTTTAAAAGTAATAATTTTACAAACTTCAAAAATATTACAAAAAAAATCTACAGCTTAACTATATCAAAGACATATGAAAATATTAGTTAAGAACACATACAATTTATATGAAAATGAAATATTTAGAAAACGTTTAGCCAGTTAATGCAAAATTTAAGGGACATTAGTATAACAGACAGAAACTGCAATATGAAGTGAGGAAAAAAAGGCTTACAGTATATTTAAAGAGAAAACCAGGGGAGAGAAATCGGCAGAAGTAAGGGAGTTAGTGAAAAAGGGAGAGTAATAAGGTATAAGGAATGAATAGGTACTTGTTCACATTTAGGGATATAGTTTACCCTGATGTTGAACAAGAACAGAAACATGTTTTTACTAGGAAGTCTTTCAGAATGGTTTTGAATGATGGGAGGGAAGATACTGACCTGATGGACACAGGTAAGGAGTCTTAGGCCTTAGCAGTATGTTATGAGGATAGACAATGCCCAGCAGATTTGAATGTTTTGTGGACAGAGTGAACTTTTGGTCAGTGGAAGGTAATGACCGAATGGGAACATAGTTGTGTAGAAACAAGCAGATGGATGGTGGATAACTTTATAGGCGGTAAGAAGCTCTGGGGTAGTCTAACTAATTTAGGCTTTTTAGTGCTATACAGTGATTGGTCCTGAAAAGGATATTTGCTACATATTTAGCAACTTTTTATAGCGCTGTTCAAATTTTGATTTTGGTGATGCACCATAAAGAAGTCTGGGGAAAAAGATATGTGGTGTCAAGTGCAGCTTTAGTTGTGATGGTAAAAAACTTCTTGGCTCTGTAAAGTTTCTGTGCATCCCAATTTTTTTGCGTTTTTTTTATGCAATTTTGTATATGCATATTGAATTTAAGATTACTGTCCACGAATATCCCTAATAATTAGTAAGATGAGTGACTTCAATAGTTGTACTACTGAGACAGAGAACACCAATTTTCTTTTTAGAGGGCATATTCTATTCTGGTTTGCTATAACTCTGTGGGCTTCACAGACTCCTTTAAGGTGATTGTTGACTTTAGTGGTAATGGGTCTCTGTACGGACCTTAGAATTAAGTCAGGGCCAAGCCTGAGGCTTAGATATTTGTATTGCTGCACAGTTTCTATTTGGAGGCATCAATGGGAGATTACAGTGCAATAGATTTGTCCCTGTTGATTTTCTTTCACGAACCGAATAGCATGGATACAGTTATCTACATTTGCTCTTAGCAGGTTAAATGGTAGCCAGTGGTAAAGTGTATTAAAGTATTCAGTCAGATGATTTTGTATTTTATTGGTTTAGAGGCAAACTTGTAAAGGATTTTGTCATCTGCATAAAGGGGCATGTTTTCTTGAGGTATGATACCACTACAATAATTTATGAATAGTGAAAACATTATGGGGTCTAATAGTTATTACTGTGATACCCCTGCACTGAAGGTGCCGCTTCCGTTTTGGAATCCCTGTTTAGACTATGAATGTTCTTCCTCTTAAACAATTTCTGAACAAGTTAGGTGGATCCTGACCGAAATTTCAACTTCTGTAATTTTTGAAGTTTGATATGTGTTAACAGAAACCTTGACAACTGGTTGGGGAAACAGGGTATAGGATTTATCCTTCATAGATGGCAAGTGTACAGAAGGCCTACTGTAAGGTTATGAGCTTGTACTTTACAAACAAACTTTTATCAGATTGCAAAACAATAAAATGATACATCAGAACACAACAAAGAAAGTTCTGTTATTTGACATATTTTGGACAGTAAGGTTGTTGTGAAGTATAAAACAATGACTTTGAATGGTTTAGATAGGAGTAATTTTCATCCAAAATTGTAAATTCTCTAGAAGCTATTTAAAATACATTGGCTATGTCTCTTGTTCATGTTGTTTGTGTAGTAATTTATTGCAATGACAACTGCTTTAAAAGTTAATGAAGCTTGATTTAATTGAGATACTGTTAAACCTAACTGTATTATAAAAGATGTTAAGTACTCATCATAACGTTCTGTGTTGTCCATTTTTATTCTTCCTCAACCTATGGGTTCAGATCTGATCCCTCGGATCAGACTCAGCTGTAACAGCAGCTCATGGTTAACCAAAAATCTCTCAAGTTTCTCCCTTACTCATAATGTACCCTTGATATGTACCCTCAAATCTTGTTTGCTAATATAAGTAAGAAAAAAAATCAGAAAGGTCCAGAAAGACTATATCTGGAGCTCAGTACCAAGGGAACGATCAACCTAAGAACACTCGTTCTTCTCGTATCTGAGAGGGAAACAAATAACTGGTCAGATTTCCTGATATCCTGGTTCTATGAAAGTAAAAGCACAATTGTCTGTGAACATCTAATAAATGTAAAACATATTCATCTTTGCTCTCAAATTTTGGAAAAAAATAATGGTAAATTAATGGACTGACTGATACTAGTCTCTGATAACACCTTTGGTTTAAAAAAAAAAAAGAAAGAAAAAAAGATTAGTACGCATACTCTGTCTGTGAAAAATCAAATATGGTGGTTGGGAAGACTGGTTAAATCTCTGAAATTCTTCTTGCAAACCAATAATGGTTTTCCAAGAAAAAAACTTGAAATCGCACTTAGCTGCTGGTTCAAAGGGTGGGTGCATGATGGCCTGCA
The DNA here is from genome assembly GCF_019279795.1 of Protopterus annectens. Lineage (NCBI taxonomy): Eukaryota > Metazoa > Chordata > Ceratodontiformes > Protopteridae > Protopterus > Protopterus annectens. The sequence goes on along the minus strand of NC_056735.1, from coordinate 1,129,052,855 downwards.
ACACCAAATTTAGGTCCAAGGGGGAGTAGGATCTTTATAAGGGAGCTTTCAAAGAAGACTTCCTCTCAGAAAGGCTTTGTATAGTTTATGTGAAGCAACTAAAGAACCTTGGAAACCAATATGAAAACTGGACATTGCTGTTAACAGGACTTTGTCGAAGCAGCCAAACTTTCTTTGAAAAGCTGGGCCAAAAAATCACCACCACCATGAACAGGAGCAGAAAAGTGATCAGTGTTATTTTTAAGTGTCCAGTGAACAAATCTTTTCCACTTACTGGAATATAGCTTACATGTAGATCACCTGTGAGAAGACAGGAGTATGTGTCAGACTAGAGAGGACAGCATAGGTTGCCTGGTTATTAATGGAATTGGAGAACCCAGGCAGTCAGCCTGAGATTTGGTATATTTGGGTGAATCTTGTCTGCCGGGTGAGACAGAAGGTCTGGAACTGGATCCAGTATATACAGTTGAAGTGAGGCCAAAGGAAGGGGAACCAAATCTGTCAAGGCTAATATGGTGCAATGAGGATTATTTTGCTCTTTAACCTGGCCACTTTCTGTAGGAATTTCAGGATTAATGGCATCGGGGAGAAAACATAAATAAGACCGGAGGACAAACTGTGAAGAAGAGCATGCCTTGGTGACTCCCCACATGGGGGGATCAGGACGAAGTAGCTGTTGCACTTGCTGTTTAGGGGACAGGCAAAAAAGACTGCAGCAAGGCTGATCCTAATGACGGAATATCTTTTCTGTCACTTTTTGATTGAGGCACCACTCATGAGGTACAAGAATGCACCTGCTCATTTGTCAGCTATCACACTGGACTTTCCTGGACTGTGTGTTTCTATTAAAACGTAGTTGGATGAGATCACCCACTGCCACACTCAGAGCTTCTCAACACAAGGGGTAGGATCTGGTTCTCCCTTGTTTGTTGATGTATCAGACTACTACTGACATATCTGCTTGAACTGCAATCGTCCCTAAGGGGAGAGCATCCTGCAAAACCTGCAATGCTAAGAGCACTACTCTCATCTCTAGGACACGGATATGCAAGTTGGCCTCTTCGGGGGACCAAGTGTCTTAGACAGTTTTCCCCAGAAAATGCCCGCCCACCCCCCCAGCTGGGAAGCGTCTGTGGTCACTGTGACCTTGGGCTGAGGGAGAAAAAATATATGACCTTGCAGAATTGGTCCGATTGAATCCACCATCTGAAATCTTTTTTGCATATAAGAATTGGTGATGCTTATCTGAGTTAACATCGGTTAGTGAAGGATAGGATCACTGCATTGAAAGCACCCCAGCAAAATTCTCATGTGAAACCTAACCAGCGGTACGAGAGTTACTGTTGACGCCATTGACCCTAGAGTCTAAAGAACCAGTCATGCTGAGATCTTGTTGCTGCAGATTATTTTCATGACTTGCGATCTGATTGTTTCAACTCTTGAAGGGGGCAGTGAGCCTATTGTTTCTTTTGTGCTGAGAACTGCTCCTATGAAGTTTAAACTTTGAGAGGGCTCTAGAAAGGATTTCTCATAGTTTATGTATATCACTAGACATGAACACATCTTGAGAACACAGCTTCTTGCCTTCAACAGTTGATGCCTAGTCGAGGTGGTAATGAGCCAGTCGTCTAGATACAGAAACACCCGGAATCCATGCAGTCTCAAATGAGCTGGTACTACTGCCATGCACTTGATAAACACCCTGGAGGTTGTGGTGAGAACAAAGGGCAGAACTCTGAACTGATAATGACTGGCTCCCAGCCGGAAGCGCATGTACCTCCTGGACTGGCTGCTCACCTTTATGTGATAATACACATCCTGAAGGTCTATCGAACACATCCAGTCTTCTCTTTCCAAACAACAGAAGAACAGACTGAACTGTGACCATCTGGAACTTGTTGCTTCAAACAGACCTGTTCAAGTTGCTGAGATCCAAGACTGGTCTCCAGTCCCCTGTTTTCTCTGGCACTAAAAAGAATCTTGAGTAAGCTCCGGATTCTCTCAGATCTGGTGGGACCTCTTGGATGACTCATTTTTGTACTTGAATAGCTGCTTGTTCTCTCTGACTGGGTGGAACACCTGAGATTTTCTTGCAATATAGTTTATCCTCTGGAAATGATCCCCTGCACCCAGGTGTCTGATGTTATTTCTAGCCAGGCTCTCCAGGCACAGGTACAATTGACACCCGATTGCCTCCAGAAGACAGCAATCGGGCCTCTGTTCAGCAGCACTGGAAGGGTCTGCCAAAGAAAGAATCTCTGGACCCTTGGGTTTGCGGACCTCTTCTGCCACTTGGGTGGAGTCTTCCATTTCACTTCCCCCCCCTCTCTGCCCCTGGAGGAAACTACTTCCACATACGTCTTGAAAAGACCCTTGGGATTTTCTGAACCACATTTTTCCACTACTTTGCTGATTCCTGGAGAAGGATTTTTGAGGAGTAGAGAAATGTATGCCCATGGTAAACAGTGTCTTCCCATCTTTCTCACACCTGGATAAGTTTTTTTTACCTTAGGGCAAAATAAGGGCATGCCACCAAAAGGAGCATTGCATTGACAAAAGAAGACTTGAAAGGGTCCGCAAATTCACACAAGTGCATCCAGGCATGCCTTCTGATTGAAATGCCTGAACCCGCTGCTCTACTCATTCCTTCGGCTGCATGAGAAATGAGCCTCATGGAATGGTTAGAGTTAGGGTGAAGTAAGAGAGACAAGTACTTCCTCAGAAATTGATCCTGGGAAGGTATCTTACAGCTCTTTAATCAGATCCCTCTGCAACCTAGTGAAATATGCCAGGTAGTTCAGGAACTGTAAGAAGGTTGCTGATGCGCTCCCTGAACCTATCCATTGCCCAAAATTCCTTGTTGGGAGGATGGATAGAAAAACTCTCCTCAGCTAGTTCATTTTCCGTGGGTGCCACCATGACCATGGCATCCACAAGAACACATTTTATCCAAATTTGCTTACCTTCAGGAACAGTAATAATTTTGTCTGGTCTCCAGGGGATTGGCTCAATAGTTCCAGGGGCCTTGCATGCCAACCAAGAGATTCATTCAATGAGCTCATTGGCAGGCAGAATTACCCAGGAGGTAGAAGGGCAGGTACCAAAAGCCTCCAGGTACAAGGACTTCTCAGACAAAGGATTGTTGAGCTTCCAGTCACTTCTCTGTTTTAGAATTTCAAGGATGTTTCCAAAGAAGACAGCAGGAGGTGACCTTGGGGGACCCTTCACACTCATCCAAGTCCATCCAGTGATGGATTCCTCCAAGGAATTTAAATGCTTCTTCTTGCACAACTTCTTAGGGACTTCCTCAGTGTGATGCTCTGTGTAGGTATCAGAAGAAGTGGGAACACCCTGGTGGGAAGCCTGAAGTTTCGGTACTCACCGTCTCAGTGGAGAAAAAGGTTGAGAGACTGTATGCTGAAATGACATGGTTGGGGACTGAAGATCCAAGGGGGAGGAACCATCAGAGCTGTTGAAGCAACCATGGCTCTTCTCAAAACCTCAAAGGCTGAATTCCCCTGAGAGGGGTAGGACTCTGGATTTGAGGGGGGGATCCTAGTCCCATCCCAAGGCAGAAGCTGGAGTCGAGCTAATCCCAGTTGAAATCCTGAGGTGCAGAGATGGTTCAAAAACTTCAGAGTTGGCTCCAACATCTCAGAGCCAGTAAGGCAGCTTCCACTCCAAATGTACCGAAGAACTCAAGAGCAAACATCGGATATGAGGATAAGGTTTTCTTCATAGCTGAAGCAAATGAAGCCGGGAGGCTCGGATCCAAGAACTCAAACTTTGAAGTAAGTCAGAGAAGGATATAAAGGAGTGGTAGTAGATGTTTGGAACTCCTGACCTCTGGGGCTAGGAGCAGAGGGAACTGTTGGTACACTCTGTGCCCAGAGGACTTGTCTTGCCACTCTCTCCACATCTTCTTTGGTTAAACTCCTAGAACAACGAGTGGACATAACAGATTGATTTTGGTCTTTCTGGAAACAGAAGGAACTCTGAATGGAACTGGGTCCAAGCATGGCGAATACTGTGTCCTGGGTAAACCAGGTTGGTTTGCAGACAAATCCACTGATTTTGGTGCCAGATCCAAGAGCGTCAGATTGGAAGAGTCCTTCTGAAGAAGCAGACGGATCCATCTGGTGTCGAATCTTGTTCTCCTGGTCTGAAGTAGCAGCTGGATCTGAAAGCATTGCTTTCTTAAATGTCGGATCCGATGGAGAAGTCAGAACTGAGCTATGCCTCTTCTTCACTTTTTCAGAAGACTTAGAGGAAGAAGAGGAAGGGTTTGATGATTCTGATTTGCCCTTTTTTAATTTGTCTAAGGAAGGAGCCCCAGACAGTGCCTCACTGAAAGCAGAAAGCAAGCAGTAAACCTTTAAGAATTAATTTGTTTTTGTGTTCAAACAGATCTTAGGGTTGAACGTGTGGCAAACCGAACAGTCCTCCTGTAGATGGAAGTGTCCCAAACAATAAACACAAAGTGTAAGGAGTCTGAATATAGCATTTTATGGCTACATTTTCCACACTTTTTGAAGCCAGCCTTTTCTTTGTCTGACATTTCTCCACTGTAGAAATCAACAAACGAGAGAAATTTAAAAAGAAGGATTTTTTTTTTTTTTTTTATAGACAGCTAAAGGAAGAAAGAGGGGAAAATACCAACAATGGTAAGAACAGGTTACACAAAGTGTTAAGGGAGAATACTAACAAGGGTATTCCTAGGTAGTTTTGTACGGAAAAAAAAAGAAAAAAAAAAAAAAAAAAAAGAGTAAACTGCGAGAAAAAATTTGAAAATAAAGGAGTTGCTAGGTAAGGGACAGAAGTTAAGGAGAAAGAGAATTTTATAGCACTACTTAGAAAATAAAGGAAAAAATTATATTAATTTCACTTATTTGCTCAAGAGCAAATGGTCAGCATGTCCAATGCGAATAGTGGCTAACAAGACCTAAGGTACTTAGGAAGGGTGCATTATGGGTAAGGGAAAAGCTTGAGTTTTTTTGGTTACCACGAGCTGTTGTAAAGGCTGAGTAAGATACAAGGGATTGGATCCAAACCCATAGGTTGAGGACAGAATGAAAACTGACATCAGATTAGACATTTAACCCTCATTCTCATTATTTTATTGATGACTCTAGAATTTTGCTCTTTTCACAACTGTTTAAGCTAACCCTGAACCTCCTTTTCTGCAATGTTGATCATGTAGACTAAATGCAATCCTCTATCCACGATTTTTATATAATACTCTAGAATAGATCTTCACACATTTTTAAATTTGGATTTCTGTCAGCATTAACTATATCTCTTTCTCTTCCTGTACTCTTGTTCCCACTCTCCCACAACTGACTTACCCTTACTACTAAGCCCTTCATTCAAAATGCCCCCTTTTTTGAATTTTCCTTCTTGGACAATTGCTACTTGTCACATATGCCTAGCCTATATCACATCACTTATTAATTATGTTTCTATTTCAGCTACAGAAACTTTTCAACTGTTTACCCCAGTCTAACAGAACCTATGGCAAGAACAATAATGTCTTCTTCCCTTCTGGGCTCTGCAGGGTATGCCCAAGGATGTATAGTATACTAAAAAATAATTTTATAATACATTCCAGTGGTCAGAGTTGCATGTCCTGTGACAGAGGCAAGTTGGTACAGCTAATTTATCAAATATTGTATTGTGTGCTCATTAATGCTTACAGTTTTGTAAACTCACAGACTGAATTCTTACAACTGCAGTCATTTTTTTGCCCGTCTCTGCTTAAGATAGAGGCTATTTGCGATAGTACTTCTATGACGCAGGACTATTAGATCTAGAGAAAATAACGTGCAGTGACATCTGACATTTCAATGCACCTATTATAGTAGAACACTGAATTTTTCTTTTACATGAGGCTATTTGTTTAAGATCACCTATAAGTTAGGTTTATTTGTGACTTGCACAGAAGAGCTGACATGTAAGTTTCCAGAGTTCTTTAATAACTGTACATGCTTACAAACGTACTCTGCAACTTGTCTTAGATGCAAAGTCAGTGTTTCTGCAAGGTCAAATAGGTCATAAAATACGGTTTTCATAAACAAGCACTTCTAGACTGTGTTGCACATTTATTTTAAATAAAGCTCATCTAAGGCAAACTAAACTGTTAAAAACATTAAGAACATCTGATGTGTAAAAAAAACAGTGCTGGTCAATTCTTAGAAAAGTATGAATATCCAATTAAAATTAAGTTACATTTTTGTAATAATCAGAAAATCTTAAGAAAACATGTTACAATAACAACAGACTGCTAGCCAACTGTTCAAATTAATTAGTATGAGAGTTTTGGAATAGTACTTCCCTATTTGTAAATAGGAAAATAGAATTGCTGTTGGTTATTAGAAAAATAAAAATGTCTTCTGTTTTTCTTATATCATCAGACTGTCATTTCTTAACATCGTTTCCACAACAGATTAACACCTTGGCATAATTCAAATATCAGTAGGATGGTGTCTAAATCTAACACTTGCTTCACATTTGACTTATATGGGGTACTTTACATTGCTGAATATATTTGTAAGAAAATTAGTGAGAGGATCAAATTAAAATCAAATATCAAATTAAAATCAAAATCTAGTCCCTATACAAGTACAATCCCAACTTTTGGAAAAGCAAAAATTCTAATCTCATTCTGAAAACTTAGAGACCCAAGTGCATATGCATTTTTGTGCTATATATCCCCCAATATACCAGGACAGAACATTCCAATACCTGCAAACATACTATCCTGGATAACACATACAATCACAAATGAAATTATCCTCCTGGATGATGTAAACATTGCTGAATTTGCAAGTATAGAATGCCAGTCAATCAACAGCATGAACCTCTTTGGATTCACTAAATTTATTAATACACCCCCAAGATATGGCAAAAATAACTCCCAATAATCTGTCCTTCCTCAGGTACCGTCTCTGATACACTAAGTGATCACCTGCCAACTTATAACCAAAGGAGTATTACACAACTAACAAAGGAACATAAGCTCAAAACTACCAATCTAACCAAATTATCTTAAGGAGTCTCTCACTGAATCTTTGAAGGTAGTTAACTGGGCCCCTCTTAAAAAGACTTCCCTTAAATGATGCAGTTGAATACTTCAATGCAGCATTTCTAAATATTCTTAGCCCATTAGCCCCAGAGTGTACAAACAAAATTGAAAACAGCCATACAACCCAAAGGCTCACCAACCAATGCAAACTCCTTATTAAAGACTCAGAAAAAGCATGGATTAAACGGCAAAATAAAAAATTATAAAAATCGGCAACTATTCAGATAGCTAAGAAACCAAGTCAAGAAACAAGTAAATAGTGATAAAAAGTCTTACTTATACTCTGCTACAAGACAGCCATAAAAAACATCCCTAAAATATTCTGGGCCTCCAAATCCTCTCTCATCAGCCAGATGCAAAAAAAAGAATCCCAGTCCATACCCAGACATTCCCCCTCTTCAAACCGCTACCTATTTCAATACATAGTTCAGAGAATGCACGGCCAACTTAACCACAAACTCACCTAACATACCCCCTTCCACACAGCCAACTTCCCCCAATTTAGATTCTACCACATTTCCTTCACAGAACTCACCTATCTGCAACCTCTCCAATACACATGCAACTCAATACACAATAACTCTCATAAAAAAACTTTTACATAAACTAAAACCTTGTTCCTCCTCAGCCAACCTTACTCCAGAATACCTAAATCTAGCTGTTGATGCAATAACATACACATTCTTACTAAAAGTTAAACAGAACCCTGTGTCCCTAACTTGTGGAAAACAGCACAAATTACCCGATTACATAAAGGAGGTAATTCCACTGACATTTCAAATTCCCATCCCATAGCAATCCTGTCGCCCCTTTCTAAAATCCTTGGAAGATGCATCCATCAACTTCTCCACTATCTCTTGAAAAAAGTAAGCAAATTGCCAACATGTAACATGGATTTCAGCCAGACCACAGCACCTCTACAGCATTACTATCATTTACAGACAAGACACTGTTAATTAGGTTCACAACTCTAATAGACTTATCTGCAGTATTTCTAGACCTAGCAAATGTTTTTGACATGATCTATCGCAGTAAACACCTCAATCAACTCTCTACACTGGGTCTAGCATCTCCATCTGTTCAATGATTCTCTAGTTACCTTGCCAACAGACAACAAGCTGCAAAATGGTAAGAATCCATCTCCGCATATCTTCCCACTTCCACAGGAGTCCCATAAAGGTCCATCCTTGGCCCGCTACTCTTCAATCCTTTAATCAATAAAGCTACATTCATCATCTTCTGAAATCACCTTGAGTCAATATGCAGATGTACCCATCTGCTCTTCAAACACTAACTCACCTCCAAGAAATCACTCAACAAGCAGTCATCTCCATTGAAACCTGGCTTACAATGGCACAACTCCTGCCAACCCCCCAAAAAACAAACTACTCTTCTTTACATCAAAAACTCACACCCCTAACAAACTATCGTTCAAAATTTTTTTGGCAAATGGCACTGAAATAGAATTAGTCCACCATAACAAACTACTAGGAGTCGCAATGGATATTAAATTTCGCCTCCACATCCAAAGCAATATCAAGAAAAAACACCAAAAACTAGGCATGATATACAGGAAAAAAAGTTATATCTTACCATAACGTTCCATCTGTGTTGTCAATCTTCACTTGTCCTTGACTCTGGGTTCGGCTCCATATCTCAGAACAGACTCGGCTGTTATTCCAGCTCGCACCTTCCAAAAACTCTCGAATGCAGATTTACCCATAATGCTCCTCTCAGGATTACTTCAGATTGAGTTTGCATACAAAAGCGACAGACAGGAAATAACAGACCAGAGACCACATAAGTATTCTTAAAACAAAATCCAATCTACTGGGATAGATCCACTCCACCAAGAAACCCAAACAGCAGTGGGGAGGAGGCTGGGAATGTCAAGGATAAGTGAAGACTGACAACACAGATGGAACATTATGGTAAGACAGAACTTCTTTAGCTGATGTTGTCAATCTTCACTTAATCCTCGACTGTGGGACAGAGCACCCAGCTACCTAAATTTGTGAGGTCACACAAAAGTAGTGATGCCCATCCCCTAGAGATTAGATCCAGCTTGTAATGAGTGCTAAAGGTATGCATAGATGCCCAGGAAGCTGCTGCGCAGATAGTCTATCGAAGCTCTGGAACGAAAAACTGCAGAAACGGCTATTGCTCTTGTATATGCATCTATACATGGCCTGGTAGTTGCACTTTCCTTTTTTTAAAAAAATAAATGAAGGTTACAAAATCCTTAAGCCATTTAGCCAGAGTAACTTTATAGACTGGCTTGCCCAGAGTAGCTGAAGAAAAACAAACGGCTGGTCTGATTTTCTGAATTCTTTTGTTCTCTGAAGGTAAATGTTGTCTATGAACATCTAGTAAGTGTAAGCAATATTCACCTCTGTTTGAAAAACTGGGAAAAAAATACGGGAAGTTAAATGGTCTGGTTGATATTCGTCTCAAACTATTTTTGGTAGAAAGGACGGATTAGTTTGCAAGGACACCCTGTCTTTATGGTAGGTTAGGTAAGGAGATTTGGAAGATAAAGCATGTAGTTCTGAAAATTCTCCTGGGAGAAGTAATAGCAATCAAAAATAAAGTTTTCCAAGATAAATGCTTAAAAATCACAATTTGCAGCTGGCTCAAATGGGGAATATATTAAGGACTGTAGCACCAGAATCAAGTCGTAAGGTGTTGAAAGATCCTTGTATGGAGGTCTGAGCATTAAAGTTCCTTTCAGAAAAGCTATACAAAGTTTGTTGGACATTAGAGCTGCATCATTTCAACCATTACGAAATAGCAGCTAGATATACTTGTACCATCGAGGAGGACATTCCTGAATCGAAAAGCGATGCTAAGAACTATAAAAGCTTATCGACTGGTGCAGAATATGGATCACTATTGCTCTCTGTACCCCATTTTGAGAATTCTGTCCACTTGCTGTTGTACAGTCTTCTAGTAGAAGGTTTATGGGAGGCTAGAACAATTCATTGAACTGGGGCAGTGAGACTAGTATGCCTGGCAATCACTGGAACTGGAAAAGCCATGCAGTGAGCTTGAGATTCTGACTATTAGGATGAATGAGCCCCTCCAGATGAGACGAGAGGTCTGCAGCTGGGTCCAGGGTTCACGGTCTCCAAATTAAGTGAGACCAAAGAAAGGGGAACCATATATGTCAATGTCAGAATGGAGAAAAGAGAATTATCCTGTTCTTTGACCTGCTGGCTTTCTTCAGAAACTAGGAAATGAGAGGTATTGGATGAAAAGCATACAGGAGACCAGAGGGCCAATCGTGAAGGACAGTATCTCTCGGGGACTCCCCTAGTGGTGGGAATAGGCAAAGTAGCTGCTGCACTTGTTGTTCAGGGGGGATGCAAAAGCATCAGAATGCGCCTGCTCAATTTGTCCAGAATCAAGCTGGAGCTCCCTGGAATGTGCATTGTAATCAGAAAGCAGTTGGAAGAAACTGCTCATTGTCCTACCCCGAGTGGTTCTCGACAAAGAGGGCAAGACCTGGTTCCTCCTTGTTTGTTGATGTACCAAACCATGGAACACGTTTGTCTGTCTGGTTCACAATCATTTCCAAGGGGAGGGTTTCTTGGAATGCTTGCAATGCCAAAAGCACTCACCTCTACAACACTGATGCACAAATTGGCCTCTAACTGTGACCAAGTGTCTTGGACGGTCTTTCCCAGATAATGCCCCCACCACCCCATCTGGGATGAGTCCATGATCACTATGGCTTGGGGATGAGGAGGAACAAAGGGTCTGTCCAACAAAATTTCAATCGAGTGAAGCCACCAATTCAGGTCTTTCCTGCCTCCCATAAACCTTCCACTAGAAGACTGTACAACAGCAAGGGGACAGAATTCTCAAAATGGGGTACGCTTGTTCATTTTTGTGTGATAATATGCATCCTGAAGATCTACAAAGCACATCCAATCGTTTTCTTTCCTAAGAAAGGAAGGATAGACTGAACCATAACCATCCATAACTGGGTTTATTGAACTGATTTGTTAACACACCGAGATCCAAAAACTGGTCTTCAGCCCCGTTTTTTCAGCAGTAAAAAGAATCGAGTAAATTCCAGATCCTATTTGGTCTAGTGGGACTAATGGGTCACTCTCTTGTCAAGCAGTTTTTGAATTTCTAAGACTGCTGCATCCCTGAGACTGGGTGGGAATGTCTAGGATTCTTTTTGGTTGTCTGGGGTTTTTTGAAAAGGGAATTTTGTAACCTCTGGATATAATCCTCTGCACCCAATTGTCCGTTGTTATATTTAGCCAGGCAAATCGGTTCAGAGATAATAGTACTTAAACTGCCTCTTGAGGATGGCAATCGGGCCTCCAATCAGGAGCGCTGGTAAGAATTTCCAGGGAACGAATCTCTGGAACCCTGCCTTTGTGGACCATCTCTGTCTTGTGCATGGCGTCTTACATTATAACTTCCCCCTCTGCACTGGGGTGAGTCAGTGCCATGCGAGTCCTGGAAAGGTCCTTGGGATTTTTTGAACCATAGCTTCCCACTTCTCTGGTTCCTGGAATAAGACTGTTGAGGAGTGGTAAAGTGTATGCCCATGGCAGAAAAGGCCTTTCCATCCTTCTCACATCTGATGAGGGTCTCTAACTTTGAGACCAAAAAGGGATGTTCCGTCAAAAGGAGCACTGACAAAAGAAGACGAATAGCTCTGCAAGCTCACATACATGCATCTAGGAGTATTTCCTCATGGCTATGCCAGAACTCACTGCCCTAGTCGTCCCTTTGGCTGTGTGCGCAATGAGCCTCATGGATGAATTACATATTAATTCAAGGGTTGCCAGCTGGGAAGCTACTTTATCCTGCACTCCTTCAGCTATGGCTCCTGTCACGAGTATCTCATAGCTCCTTTATCAGATCCTGTTGAACTCTCATAAAATGTGCCATGAAGTTCAAGGACCTGAGTGCCAGGGTGGATGATGTGTATACGTGCTTCCCAAATATATCTACTGTCCTAGACTCTGTTAGAAGAATGGATAGTAGGACTTTCATCAGCAAGTTTCATTTTGGTGGCTGCCACAACCACCATGGCATCTACTGGTATCCCTTTAGCCCAATGTTGGTGATCCTCAGGAGCTGACAAAATGTGGTCTGGTCTCTTGGGGACTGGCTCAATGGAATCCGGTATCTTCCAAGCCCGCTGCGTAATCAGTTAAATTAGATCATCAGCGGGTGGACATTTCCAAGAGGTCAATAGTTGGGCATGGAAAGCCAGCGGGCACTCAGATTTCTCCAAGGAATGCTGATGGGAAGTCCAGCCACCCCTCTGTTTCAGGATCTCTAATATGTCTCCAAATGAGACATCTTCTGGGGGTGACCCTGTGTACCTTCCCAGTCATCAAAATTGGTATCTTCTGTGTAAGATTCTTCAGGAGAGTCCAAGTGCTTCCTCTTGCACTTTCTCTTCAGCAGCACCTCCTTAGTGGAACGGGGAGGTGTCTGAACAGGACACAACTGCTCTGCATGAATCCTGAGGTGTCTGTGCCTGCTGTCCCACAGCAGAGAGGCTGGAGGTAGCTCTGGGCAAGGGGAATGACATGGCTGTTAAGTGATATTAACTGTGAGCCCTCAGTGGACAAGGCCCTCTCCATGGCCTGGAAAGCAGACCCCCTACAGTGGAGTAGGAGGCCAGAACTGAGGTAGACTCCCTCGGAACCATGACTCTCCCATACCGAGGAAGCCCCCTTCGAAGCCGAAGCTGGAGTTAAGCTCACATATGCCGAAACCCCGAGGAACATGGATGGCTCCAACAATGGAGTGGAACCATGCTCCCCTGAACAAACAGTGAAGCTTCGACCCCAATAGGTCTCTGGATCCGACAGAACCAAACAGCTCAGGGTAGTTTCCGGTGCCGGAGATGAAGATCTGATCGGCACCAACAGTCAAAACCAGGACTGTTGGAGCTGGGAACTTCTAATGCTCAGTTGGAGTCAGAGGAGAAACAAAAACAGGTGAAGAGATAGATAAGGTTCCAGAGCCACCAGTCTCAAAATAGCAAACACGAGGCTCTTGGTGGAATGGACAAAAGAGACCAATGGGGATTGAGGTTTTTCCAAGAAAGGGCTTGCAGGATGGTCTGGTAAAGGATCTATCTTGTTAGGGCCCTGTCTGCAAAGGAAAACTCCTTTGCTTCTGAAACAGATGGAACCGAGGAGTGGAGAGGCACCAATGTCATTTTGTCTGTAACAGTAGTTGGTGCTGAAATAGTCAGTGCAGGGACTGGCACTGATGGCACCAAGGATTTAAGCAACTTCCTGTTAGGGTCCATGGAAACTATGGGAACTAGGGAAGTTTTAGCCATCTTAGCTGGTGTTACTGACGAGATTGTAGGAACAGACTGGCTCCTCTCCTTGGATCCATAACGTTTACTCTAAGGGGAGCCAATATCGATTTTGTAGAAACAAATATGGCCTTGAAGTCAGACTTAAAGCTCTTTAAAATTAACTTATTTTCTTCTTTACACAACTGGGCCCCAGTGACTGATGCCGTGACAAATACAGTGTTCTTGAAGGTGCACCGGGCCCAAGGAGTAGACACAGTGCATCTATCAGAATTTGGCAGTTTTCAATCACACTTCTAGCATCTTTTGAAGCCAGAAGTACCCTTAGACTTTTCTGCCAGAACTGGCACACGCACGTGCGTGCACACAGAAGGAAAGGAAAATAATTTTTTTTTTTTAAAGATCGGCAGGAAAAAAATGTACCAACAATGGTATGGAAGGTTTACCACAGTAGTAGATACAAAGGTTAGACAGAAAAAAATTACCAACAATTACTGTAAAGGTAAATAGATGTAATTAGACGGAAAGAGAAGAAAAGAGGGACTACTAATGATGGTAGCTTCGAGAATAACAGAAAGTGTTACGGAAGGAGCCTAGAGAGGAGCTGGGTAAGCAAAATAAAGATAGATATTAACTAATAAAGATTTTCAAGAAAAAAAACACAATTTTACGGAAACGAGTTCACTTGAAAGTTGACAGGAAAAATTAGTCTGGCACTAAAAGCAGCAAATGAAATCGGAGGTAATCCTGGGAGGAGCATTAAGGGTAAAACTGATCAAGAGTTTTTAGAAGGAGCAAGCTGGAATAATGGCAGAGTTGGTTCTGAGATAAGGAACCAACCCCCACAGTCAAAGTTTAAGTGAAGATTGACAACATTGGTCAATCATTTTCGGAGCACACTCACAAAAATGACTAGCCAAAACCTACCTTTTGCTCTGTATTGAACAACAGCATTAATTTACAATCCTCTATAAAAATAAACTTGAAAGCTGCTACAACAAAATCGCCAAGTTTGCTACAAATTCATCCTCCTTTACCCATCACTGTAAGGCTCTACATACCCCTAAGTTGGCTGAACCCTTTCCTACAGTCAACTTATAACAATTCATAAACATACACAAACCGTTAGCCTGCCCAGCATACCTCTCAACTGTACAGATTTTCGCAGAATGTCCAGATGTTTGCCTTATATTTTTGGTCCATTTTTCATAAAATTATGGCTTTCTGGCAAATTAGTGGCAAATCATTAAAGACTGAAGTTAGGAAACAATGACAGACATTTGAGTTTTAGTCTTCATACCCTTCAGAAAATCCATGTTAATGCAAAACCTGTTTATTCTATAAACTTTCTAAGCTTGCAAGACCAATATTTAAAAATTGTCCCTATTTGTACCACTTTTTTCATGGCTTTGTCCAGATTTCTCTCTCTAAGAGGGCGAGATGTATGCTGCCCAGTCTTTACCTCTTTAATCAACATATACTTCCCAAAAAGAACTCTTAGATCAGAAGACAAAACTTCTCAACATAAATAAAGCGAATAAATCCCCTGGACAAAGCCTATACTCATTCTCAATAGAAAAAAATGTAACCTTACCTCTAACCACCAGAACTACTTCTAACCTACCACCTTTAAATTCTCCCTAAAGGAATACCTTACAAAATCTTGGACCTGCTGCTGTGCCAATTCTGGATGAACTTACTATATTTCACTCACTCCCTTCAACCTAGATCACATATCACTACCCTTTACAACTTCCAACTCCACTCTTTTTCCCAAGTACTTAACCTTATTTAATTCATCTCTGCAGACCCTTCCTCTACCTCTTTCCTCCCAACTCACCTAAGCTACCTGAAGACAACCTACCCTGTATTCTTCTTATAATCCCCTTCTCTCCATTCTTCCTTCTATAACCATAATATGAACACCTCTTTCATACTAAGACTTCACACAAATTCATCTCATTGTTTCTAATCATATAATCTCTAATCTCTCTCTAAATATCTTATTAAAACTGTCTCGGGTCTCATTTACCACATACTAATCTATGTAACAAATAATACTATTGAATTTTTCCTCACATTCTCTTCAACTCATGTTATTTTCATTGTACTCTGCTATGAAACATATGTTCTACATTTTTCTCATTATAGCATTCCTTCACTCGTTTGTACTGTAACATGACACTTAGTGATTTCAAATATCTGTACTTAATTTTTGAAATATTGCGATTGTGGAGCTTTTCTCCCAAAGCCTCTGCTGAAAATGGGCACTTTTGGGCCCAGTCAGACTTTTCCTGGTAAACAAATGTCAAATAAATAAATAAAATAAAGGCAAGATCAATGTAATAAAATAATTAGGTGATGACAAGAACAGCAATTAACTCAATCCTTAAAAAATCAGCACTGTTGGAAAGAATAGCAGTGTTTCAACTAGACCCATTTTAAAGGGTGCTAGTAAACTAATTGTAATTAATAGCCAAGGGCAGCCTATTCCAGTTAGGAGATAAATTGGATGAATCATCTGTCATGCCATCTGGCGTTGCTGTTGTGACAGTGTAAGTTCAGGCCTCTAAAGAAGGTGTTTGCCACTGGTTCTACTTGGGTGAAGGAATTCAAAAAGCAATACTGGTATAGACAAAAAATGGCATAAGCAGCTTCAGGGAGAAAGCATAGCATAAACTAACACTTTTTTGATGCATTCTTAATACTATTATAACCATTTCAGTGTTGACTTCCTTTAAATGTGTACTTCAGATGCAGGAAAAGCAGTGCAGCATAGTCGAAGATAAGTTAAGATTAACTGTGAACACAGTGGCTTAATTGTTCACTATTCTCTATTTCACTGTGGTGTGGTCTGCAGTGATACTCATAGGGATTATTAGTTAGTAGTGTGAAGAGTTTCAAGTACATATGCAGACAGAGGTCTTTGATCACTTTCTGGGTAAATTTCACCAACACTGCATTTGGCAATGATGGTGACAGTTCTGACACCACACCTGAAGTAGCAGCTACAGTATCAGCTTTAATAATTGGCTTAAATTCTGGTGTCATTCAAAGGGGATCCAATGTCTGTCTGCCTGGGATGACATGCTGGACAAGCCACTCTGCTTCGCAAGGGACGGCTTGCACCTGTCACCCCTAGGCTTCCGGATATTGGCAAAGGCTCTTGCCACCCCCATAGTGCCTTTTTTAGGCAAGGCTCAAATTCTAAACCTACCACCCTAGAACACAAAAAGTAAAAACTAAGGGTAATGCTGCTCAATGCCAGAAGTCTCAATCTCAAGATGCACGCACTCGAGGCCCTTCTCAGTATGGAGAACATCGATGTCTGTGCTGTGATAGAAACCTGGTTCAAGGCTCCTGAGAGCACCCCAGCACTAGCAGGTTTCACCTCATATCATGCGTTCCGGCCCCAAAATCCAGACAACACCAAGAAAGGAGGGGGGGGGGGTGTCCATATTCATAAAGGACACCCACACCTCAAGGTTGGTGGCAACGCACGATGCATCGGAGACCATCCAGGTGCAATTAACCATAGGCAAGACTGCTCTGCAATTTGTAGCATGTTATAGGCCACCCTCTCAAACTCAGGAACCTCACATGGCCTTCCTGAAAACAATGGAGGGGATAAATGCATCTCCAAACACCATCATACTAGGTGACTTCAACTACCCTAATATAGACTGGGAACACTACTCAAGCCCAAACACTCTAGCCCAAAGGTTCCTGGAGTTCATAAACTCAAATGCCATGGAACAACTAGTCACCATCCCCACAAGAGGAGAAAACATACTTGATCTCATCATCACGAACATGGGATCACAATGTTCAACACCGGAAGTATACCCCTCACTGGTGAGATCAGATCATAAACTAATCTCGCTGGAGGTCCTCATTCCGCCCCCACCTGAAATAAAAAAGATCACAGTGAAAAACTTCTCAAAAGCCGACTTCACACTTCTAAAAACTAGTGTGGTCTCCTTTAAGGCCCCTGAGCCAGTGGTAAACATTACTCTTTGTACCAAAGGCAAGCGTCCAGTCTGGTTGACCCCAGCCATAAACAAGCTCTACAACAAAAGGAGGAAGCTACTACAAGATAGAGCAAAATCCTTGAAAGGTAAGACACCTTTGATCATTATAAGTAAAAAACTAAGAGCTCTCATAAAATCATCCAAGGCAAATTTTGAGAGAAAAATCGCCAAGGACTCAATCATAAGGCCTTCTTTAGCTATGTTAGAAACCTAGGAGGAAACTCCCAGATATGCTCAGAATTAGTTCAAAATGATGTGAAGATTACTGAACCTACACACATTGCCAACATACTGGCTGACAGGTTCAGTGCAAACTTCTCCCCCCCCTCCCCCCCAAAAGGAGAGATATCTATACCAGAGGATTGTAGCCCCCCAAACATCTCCAACGCCCAGGTGAGAACTGCTCTCTCCAAAGCAAAAAACACAGTGTCCCCGGCTGTGTGCTCCACGAACTCAATGAGGAATTAAACCCACAGTTAGGACAGCTGTTTAATCTTAGCCTCACCTCAGGATACGTACCCAAGGAGTGGCGCACGGCGACTGTGGTCCCACTTCACAAGGGCGGTGCCTCCACCGACCCTGGAAATTACCGTCCCATTAGCTTGACAAGCCTTATCTGCAAAGCCATGGAGAGGATCATAATGGAACTCATAAATAAAGACATAGGGAACTTGCAGACTTTGGATCCAACCCAGTTTGGCTTTGTCAAAGGCAGATCATGCCTTTTAAACTTGGTTGACTTTTTCGAGACAGTCACCAAGGCCATTGATGAGGGAAAGGCAGTCCATACAGCCTACCTTGACCTGGCAAAGGCCTTCGACACAATACCCCACTCAGGTATCATCGAAAAACTCATCAGCTTGAATGTAAACCCATACATCACAAGATGGGTTGCAAACTGGCTAAGTGACAGAACCCACAGGGTCAGAGTTGCTGGAGCCATGTCAGACTCAAAGCCTGTCACAAGTGGTGTCCCACAGGGCTCAGTCCTGGGTCCACTCTTGTTCGGCATCTACTTTTCTGAAGTACAAGCAAACACAGGAGGGTTATGGCTGACAAAGTTTGCAGATGACTGCAAACTGGGCGCCATAGTCGAAAACACATCTGACACAGATATCCTTCAGAAGGGCCTCACAGAAACGGATAACTGGTGCCAGAGCCATGGCCTAAAGTTAAATGCCAAGAAATGCATAGTCATACCCTTCGGGAAAAACAAGGTTACCCCTAGCTACCATATAGGTGGCAATCCACTGAGCACAGAAGAAGTCATCAGGGATCTGGGGACCCAGGTTGACAGTAGCCTTCGCTTGACACTCATGTTGCTAAAGTAGTTAGGAAAACCTTCTACATTGCCCACCTGATCATGAAGGGATTCACATCTAGATCAAGGGAGGTCATCGTCCCCCTGTACTCATCACTCATTAGACCTATGACTGAGTACAATGCCCCATTCGGAATGTATCTGACCCGACACCTGCAGCAGCTGGAAAGGCCCCAAATGTTCCTCACCAAAAGGATAAAGGGTCTCAAAAATATATCTTATGCTGCCCGACTGAAAGAACTCCAGCTCTATTCAGTCTCATACCGCTTGCTCAGAGGTGACCTGTGCCTGACATATAAGGCCATGTCAAACCCTGATTTGATGAATATGCTCCACCTCAAAAAATCTAGATCCCTCAGAACCACAAGGGCGGGAGACTTAAACCTTGACACGGTTATTAATAGAACGTGCTGGAGGGACAGATTCATCACCCAGAGACTCCCTATGCTGTGGAACAAAATCCCGGTACATGTGAGGCAGAGCACCTCGCTGGCCTTGTTCAAGAGGAATCTTGACCAATGGATGGGGGATCGCAGATATACCCCAGGGATTACTTCAGTGTCACTGCTTGACAGAGGCACAGCAAAATAATAGGCATAGTTTTATTCAAACTAAAGGGGTGGCGAAAGCCAAATAACTATGGGCTAGGCTTATAAATGCCCTTGGGCAGATAGCCTAGTATGAACCTATGAACCTATAAATACTGCATTTAACACAGAAGCACTGCACTGAATGTGTAAGACATTTTTTTCCATTTATGGACAGAATCCATAAAGACATTAAAATTCTTTAGTGCTCATAGGTAGGTACTAGGCTATCAGCCCAAGGGCCTACGTAAGCCTAGCCAACAAGGTTCCCTGGCTTACGCCACCCAAGAAAGTTATTTTCCTGTGCCACTGTCGAGCAGAGACACAGAAGTGATCCCCGGGATGTATTTCCTATTTCCTATCCACTCATCAAGATTTTTCTTGAAGAGTGCTAATGAAGAACTTTGCTTGACATAGATGGGTAGCCTGTTCCAGAGTATGGGAAGTCTGTGGGACAGGAATCTATCCCTCTAGCATGTTCTGTTTATTGTGGTGACAAGGTTTAGGTCCCTAGAGCGTGTAGCTTGGAGGGACTGGGATTTCTTTAGGTGTAGCATGTCCAACAGCTCTGGGTTTGACATAGCTTTATATGTTAGGCAGAGATCACCTCAGAGTAGGCGATATGCTACAGAGTAAAGCTGGAGTTTTTTGAGGTGGTCAGTGTAGGGCATTTGTTTGAGGCCAGTAATCCTCTGTGAGGTACTTCTGTGGCCTTTCCAGCTGCTGCAGATGTCTTGTGAGGTACATTCCAAAAGGGGCGTTGTACTCTATAATGGTTCTAATGAATGTCGAGTAGAGGGGAACAATGACCTCTTTTTTCCTGGATGAGAACCCTTTTATGATGAGGTGTGCCACATAGAAGGACTTCCGACTACTGTGGTGATGTGACTATCAAAGGAGAGACTACTGTCCACCTGGGTCCCAAGGTCTCATCACACATTCGGTGTTAAGTAGATTGCTGCCTATGTGGTAGTTCATGGGTACAGAGTTTTTACCAAAGGGGATGACACTGTACTTGTTGGCATTGAGCTTGAGGCCATGGTTCCGACACCAGGCATCTGTCTCAGCGAGGCCCTTCTGTAGGGTGTCCACATCATTTGGGGACTTGACTATGGCTCCTAGTTTGCAGTCATCTGCAAACTTCGTTAGCCAGAGGCCTTCTGTGTTAGCCTGTACTTCAGAGAAGTAGATACCAAACAGGAGAGGTCCCAGGATGGAACCCTGTGGTACTCCACTTGTCACTGCTTTGAGGTCAGATTTGGAGTCTGCAACTTTTACAGTGTGGGTTGTGTCAGTGAGCCAGTTGGCAACCCATCTTGTGACTTGGGGATTTATACCTAGTTTAGTGAGTTTAACTATAATTCCAGAAAGGGGGATGGTGTCGAAAACCTTGGCAAGGTCAAGATAGGCTGTGTGGACCACCTTACCCTCATCTACGGCTTTGGTGACTGCCTCAAAGAAGTCGATCAGGTTCAGTAGGCATGATCGGCATTTCACAAACCCGAACTGGGTAGGATCCAGAATTTGGAGGTTATCAATGTCTTTGTTTATGAGTTCCATGACCTTGCAGACCAGGCTCGTCAGGCTAACAGGTCGATAGTTCGCGGGATCAGTGGTGGCTCCCCCTTTGTGGAGTGGGAAAGCTGTTGCTGTGTATCATTCAGTGGGCATAAACCCTGATGCGAGGCTATTACTGAACATGGTGCTTAAGTGGGGAGCCAGTTCATTCTGAAGATCGTGTAATACGCAGCCTGTGATGTTGTCTGGTCCCATGGATGCTGTGTTTTTGGCTTTAGAGAGTGCAGCTTTTACCTACGTAGTTGTGATTACAGGGACTTTGCATTCTTCCTGTATAGATATGGGCCCTTTAGAGGGTGAAGGGGGGGGGGGGTAAAATTAGCAGTGAACCTATCTGCCAGGATGTTGGCAATATATGTTGGTTATGTAATTTTCGTGTCTCAGAGCAGATCCGGGTGTTGCCATCGAGATTCTTGACATACCGATAGAATGCTTTGTGGTTGTCCTTAGAATTAGTGGTGATTTTGTTTTCGTAGCTAGCTTTGGAGGATCTTATAAGGGATCTCAGCTTCTTACTGAGACTGACCAGGGAAGCTCCTCCACCCATGGGATTTTACTCACTTTTGCAACTGTTTCTTCCTTCTGTTGTACAGTTTGTTTATGGCAGGGGACCACCAGATTGGCTTCCTTTTTTTGGAGGATAGTGTCTTGGTTATGTCTGGGATAGCACGATCCATGCACTCGTGTAAGTGCTTATAGAGTGCATTTGTGTAGGATTCAGCAGTTGTAACTGTATTGTCCATCTGCATGGGTGTCATAAAGGTCACCACTTCTGTCTTAAGAAGAATGCAGTTGGCTTTGGAGAAATTTTTTACCATGGTTTCCTTAATGGGGGGTGGGATGTGGATATCAAGGGTGATTAGCTTATGGTTGGATTGGACCAACGAAGAGTTGACTTCAGGTGTGGAACACCGGTCACTCATGTTGGTAATGACTAGATCTAGGATATTGTTGCCCCTGGTGGGGGTGTGGATAAGCTGATCCAGGGGCATTGGAGTTTACGAATCCCAGAAAGCGTTGAGCTAAGGAGTTGGTACACGAGTAGTTTTCCCAGTTAATGGTAGGGTAGTTGAAGTCGCCCATTGTTAAGGTGTTTGGTTGAACCCTAATATTTTCCAGTACATCAAGAAAAGAGGAGTGGGAATCCTGGGGCATGGTGGGGGGGTCTGTAGCAAGCTACAATTTAGACTGCAGTTTTGCCCAGGGTTAGTTGCACTTGGATAACTTCGGATGCATTATGCTGAGCAACTAACCTGGAGGTGTGGAAATCCTTAATAAATATGGACACACCTCTACCTTTGGTGTTTCGGTCCAGGTTACATGGCCGAAAAGTGTGGTATGAGTTATAGCCTGGTACTGCAGGGGTGCTCTCTGGAGCCTTGAACCAGGTCTCAGTCACTGCACAGATATCAATGTTCTCCATTTTAAGGAGTGCCTCGAGTGAGTGCATTTTGAGATTTAGACTTCTAGCATTACCCTCAGTTTTTGCTTGCCTGTTCCTGTTACGGTGGTGAATTTGTTATTTGAACCTTGCCTAAAAATGGCACTATAGTGCAGGAAGGCTGAACATGCCCAGCAAGGACAGGAAGTACATATTTTTATGGACTGATACTTTTATTATTTTGTTAATGCAGACAGACACTGGTTGTTAAGAGCCAATTTAACATGCCTAACGGCATTTATTTGCAGGCCTGTACCTGCTGACCTACAGACTGAAGGGACTTGTGAAGTCCCTACTAAAAGAGCATCTTTAACCAGGTAACTTACAGATATCATGCAACAAAACACATGATGTTGCATACATAACTAACTTTTACCCTTGTTTTTAAACTTACAGCATTACTACTACAAGTACAATTTTATTATCTTATGGTTATTTTTTTTTTTTTTACACTTATTCTTGTATGGTCATAACCACTGCACCTGCAATTACAATGTCATATAAATGCTACTGCCTAGTGCAAATAACGTATCTTACTGCTTTAAAGAAGCAATGAAATGTCAGTGTGTGTGTGTGTGGTTTTGTGTGTGGTGGTAGTGGTGGGGGGTTAGCATAACGATGGTTAGGGTATTTATCTCACAGATGCAAATTACAAAATTTGATTCTGACCTCTAGTTACCGGCTACGTTTGTAATAGTCTGCAGACTGATAGCCTAGTGTTACCTATGTTAACACACACATTTTATTTACACACACACACCCACAATTAGCTATTCTACACCAAAAGCAGACATCCAAACAGAATACGTTTATTTGTCAGTATATTATGTGGTTCTCATGGTCAATTATACTTAGGTTCAGTTTTGGACAATAGCAGCTGAGCAAGTACTAATTTTATGTTTCTGTTTATTCTTTTGCATGTGTTGTAGGCAACTTTAAGATTTCATTCAACATGGAGTACCTGTTGATGTTCATGAGATGTTAGCTGTAATTTCTGTGGGTTATAACATGTCTCTTGCAGAACAGGCTACATCATAAAGCCTGTTCAGTCCACAAAAGGGTTATTTCTTGCTTTATTTAAGCCCCGAGTATGCACTTATTTGCATGCAGTGCACCATTGTGCACTGCCTCATAGTGGTGGTCACAGTTGGGGGTTTTAGACGCAAACATTTTGGTTGTTGTCCTCCAAAGGTTTTTCATGGTCCTGCTCTACTGTCAGGTGGAACAGTAAGCCTATCCTCACAGGTACCTATGCACCAACCCACTAGCCATTACTAAGTACAACCTCTTTTCCTGACCACATAAATTTACCAAACACTATGGATAGACAATTTTCCACACAGTTTCTCCAGCCAGTCTGGCTGACATGATCATCCTGAGGTAGTGTAGCAACTCATGTTCACAGATAACCCTCTACTAGTCCACACAAACTCAACATATGACAGATGCAACTATATCAAGAACACTGAATCCATGCGCTCTCACACACCAGTCAGTACATATGACAATGAGCCAGCTGTCAGCATGTACACCTCACTTCCTACCCTACTCAAACCTACATCACACATACCTACATATGCGGAGGTCCTCACCAGAAACATACCTAAACACCAGACGCCTCCCAAACCCAAGCAAGCTACACAATACTTCCTCTGCAGAACACAATACACATAATAGCACAGGCACTAGTGTCTTGCCTGTCAACTCCTTAAGGCAAACCACAATACCAAACATATTAGTCATAGGTGATTCCATTGCGACACACACAGATGTCCCTCTCACCAGGCTAAATAAGGAAAAGGTCATGGTCAGCTGTCTATCAGGTGCCAAGATACGCCGTATCACACATGCACTCAAGTCTCACAACAAGAGGTACTGTTATGACTCTGCCATAGCTCATGTTGGAGTGAATGACTTGAGACGTACCTCTCTGGACTACATGGAGAGAGACATGACTGAGCTCTCAGACTTGTGTGTTTCAGGCAGGTATGTCCCTAGCATTAAGCAGGATTTTACCCTCACCTAGGATGATGCTGCAATGCAAACAGAAAATGATTGACTAATAATTGACTTAGTTTCTGATGTCATTCTAAGGGGATCCAGTACCTGTCAGCCTAGGATGACAAGATCAACAGACCTCGATGCTTTGCCAGAGATGGTTTTCGTCGGAAACCCCTGGGATTCAGCTATTGGCTAAGGCACTTGCCACCCCCCATAGTGCCTTTTTTAGGCAGTGTCTCAAGGAAAAAATTCCCGACATAAAAAGTCCATCTAAAAACCTCAATTTTATGCTGCTAAACATAGAGTCTTAACACAAAACTACACTCACTGGAAGCAGTCCTCACCTTGGAGAAGACAGCCATTTGTGCAGTCAAGGAGACCTAGTTCAAGGCTGTGGAGAACACCCCAATCATACCAGGGTTACACCTCCTTCCACATATTCAGACCACAAACTGAAGGCATGAAAACTAAAGGACATGGTGTATTAATATTCATCAAAGATGACTACACCTCCAGACTGGTTAAACAGTACGATTCCTTGGAAATACTTCAGGTGCAATTAACTGTTGGTAGGACACCTACTCAAGTCACAGCCAGCTATAGGACCCCCTCCATGAATCAGGACACCCACTCTGCTTATATGGATCTACTTGAGTCTATAAAGAAACATCTGAACACCCTGGTTTTGGGTGATGGACTACCCATCCATTGACTGGGTAAATTACTCGTGCTCAAACTCACTTGGTCCAAAGGTTCCTCGACTTTGTTAACTCCAATACCCTGGACCAGCTGGTTGATAGCCCCCAAACGGGGTGCCAACATCCTGGATCTGATGCTTACCAATATGGGGGACCACTGTAAAAACCCCCAATGTGAGGTCTTCCCTGGCGAGATGTGACCACAAATTTGTCTTATTTGAAGTAACTATCACACCTGATCCCACCCCCCCCCAGCAGCAACTAAACTGGAAAACTTCTCCAAAGCAGATTAGAGCCTCTTACAAAATGGTATAAATAGCTTCACTGCACCCCTGCTTCACAAGATGGAACTGACAACTATGCAGAGTTCAACACCAATGATTTATACAAACACCTGTATAACTGCGCTGACTCGACCATACCTGATGGGACCAAAATAACCTCCTCAAGGAAGAGCAAATTTGCTTGATGGACATCTGCCACTAACAGGCTTTACAATAAGAGGAAGAAATTGCTAGGAGAAAGAGCAAGCAAGCCCTAAACTGGAAACACTCCCTCCTCAATTTAAACAAGCGAATAAGACTTCAGAAGCCCTCCAAAGTAAACTATGAATCTAATTAGCTTCCTCAACTAAAGACAACCATAGGCATTCTTTAGTTACATCTGTAACTTAAATGGAAAGGCCCAGATTTGTGCCAAACTGGTAGCTAATGATACCCCATATACTAAGCCTGTCAACACAGCTAACCTGTTGGCTGACGGGTTCTATGAAAACTTCACTCTCCTGTCCCCGCCATACACACCCCATGACATCCCAACTACCTGTTCCCTATTCTGTATCTCTAAAGAGCAGGTCAAAAATGCACTCTCCAAGGTCAAAATCACAGCATCTATGAGACTAACAACATCCCAGGCTGTGTCCTACATGGGCTCCAACAAGAATTACCAACCAACATTGGTTACTCTTTTCAATCATGGTCTAAGCACCATCTTCGTCCCAGATGAATAGAAAATGGTTACCATTACTCCCTTGCATAAAGGCAGTGCTTCTACTGACCTTGGGAACTATAGACCTATTAGCCTGATTAGCCTCATCTGCAAAGCCACGGAGCAAATCATCAAGGCCTTATCAACAAAGATGTAGGTCATCTCCAAACACTTGACGTTACTCAGTTTGGATTTGATCTCATGGCTGTTAAACCTGGTGGACTTCCTCGAGACAGTCACCAAGGCCCTGGACAAGGGGAAATCTGTGCATACAGCCTACTTAGACTTAGCTAAGATGTTTGACACTATCCCCCCAACTCGGGTATCATTGATAAATTTACCCAGCTAGGTATCAACCTTTACATCATTAGATGGGTCATTAACTGGCTCAGTGAACCCATATAGCCAAATAGGGGAATTAACCCCCAACAGCAGACCTGTAATGAGTGGTGTTCCACAGAGATCAGTCCTGGTATCTCTACTGTTTGGAATCCATTTCTCCTAAGTACAAGCAAAACCTAAATGTTTTTGGCTGACAAAGTTTGGTGATGACTGCAAACTGGGAGTGGTCACAGAATCTCCAAATAATATCAACATCCTACAAGAGGGCCTTAAATAAATGATTAATGCCAAAGTTATGGCCTTAAACTCAATGCAAAAAATAATGCATCACCCCCCCCCCTTCGATAAGGACAATGTTCCTGCTAACACGCACATCAATAGCAACACCTTAAGTACACACTTAGTGGTGAGAGACCTGGGCACACAGGTTGACAGCAACCTTACCTTTCACCACTATATCTCCACAGTGGTAAGAAGGGCATTCTATATGGCTCATTCTCATAAATACGGGCATTACCTCCAGAAAAAAAAAAAAAAAGTAATAACGTCCCTGTACTCTTCCCTCATCAGCCCAATAATTGAGTACAGCTCCCCTTTTGCTATGTACCTTTCCAAGCACCTGCACCAATTGGAGAGACCATGCAGGTTCCTCACAAAGAAAATTCAAGATCCTCAGCATCTGTCCTATGTGGATCATTTGAAATCACGGTCACTTTATTCTGTTTCATACAGACTACTCAGAGGCGCTCTGCCTTGCATACAAGGCAATTTCTGACCCTGCTTTTCTGGAAATGCTGCATCTCCATAAGTCAAACGGTACATGGGTTACTTGTTCTAAAGATCTTAACCTAGTATGTGACATTAATAGAACATGCTGGATGGACAGATTTGTGTCCCACAGGTTACATAATCTTTGGAACAGACTACCACTTCATGTCAAACACAGCACCTCATTGGCCCTCTTCAAATGCAATCTAGATGATTGCATGGGTAACCGTAAATTCACCCGGGGGTTCCACCTGTGTCGCTTTTAGACAGGGACAACAGATGCTGATCGTGGAAATAAGGGTAGAACATGGCCAATCTTTTAAGTGCCCTAGGCCCCTTAGCTTAGTAACTTCCTATGATCCTGTGACCATATATTAAGGTTTGGTGAAGATGGCAGGTTTTAGTCTCCATGATGAAAATATTGGCTTCCATGATTAGCAGATGCGGGTAGAAGTGTAAAAACTTAAAATCTCAACACGCAAGATTCTACAACCTCAGCATTATCAGTTTCAAAAACAATTTACAGATCTTGCAATGGACAACAGCAATACTGATGACTCGATCCACAACTGTTAAGAGCATCCTTTTGCACAATTATACAACCAACTTTGTTGTGGTCTTCTGAGGACCACGTTTTGTCTTCAGCAGTATGACACCTATACTAATTAATGTGAATGCTGCACATAGCTTCCTATTTGTTTACTCAGTTGACATCCCACAGTGGTGCTTGAATGGTTTAGGTGGCTAAAGTAATTAGAACCCCAAAACCAGGCCACCCACGAGGTTATGCAATGTGTATGCTTTCTAGAAAGTGATGAGTCCAGCAATTACAGAAAGAAAAGACTAATGCCTGGTCTGTAACTGCTTTGTACGGAAGTGGCTGTGGTTATAAGCTACATGGTCTACCTCCAAGGTTAAGGTTATTTTCAAAGTAGTGAAGGACAAAAAAATATATTAAAAATGAAATGGGTGATGAAATGAATGGCAACATTCTGGCAGCAAAACAACAAATTTAACAATGCTGTAAAAGTGGATTACCTTCAACCAGAAAACAATACATCACTGATAAAAATATATTGCAAGCGTTTTCTCAACATGTTTAAAGATGAACAAAATATCAGTGAAATATCCTGCAAGGGTCGAATGAAATAGGAAAACTCACCAACACAGAACAAACTGCCAACAGAACAGAGATGGCTCTACAGTGTACTTAGCTTAAACACAAATCAAAAGCAGCTTTTACAAACTTAAGGCAACTTATACAGCTGTACTTTACTTTTGTATGATTCATCCCACAGGAAACCAAGAAGGGCTGATCCCTCAAAATAAAAAGTAGAATGAGCCCTTGCAAAAGGAAGATTAACGAGTGTTGCACAAAGCCAGCTCACTAGTGCAAAAGGACAAAAACCTGATTGTTTTCCAAATGACTAGGGTTCAAGTTGTGGCCTGGGTACTGAAAAAGCTTGCTAGGAAAGGTTATAAGTGAAGACATAATACAGGAGCATCCCTCCTGGGGGACAGAGAGTTATCAAAATCCTGCCACAAGGTCACCCTCTAGGGTTAAACTCTAGAATTATACTTCGGATACACAGGAAATCTGGAATATGAGTACAGCCAAGCAAGGGTGCCCAAAGGCAGGTGTAAGAGGGTGCACTTGCGCCCCCCCCTGGAACTGGCTGGCCGGAAGATTAATTTTCTTTTAATTAAAAAAATAATTTTTTTTAGGGCATTCTTCTTTAAGAACGCCATTGACATCCAATCACACCGATGTAACAGGTGTTTGCAACCCGTTTTTGTTTTCTGTGTCTGTGCGATTGATGGTTTACGTCTTCATCTTCTGGACATGCACGGAATTTGAATTCCAGAAGACATCTGTACTGCAGATGAATGTACAAGAGAGAGTTAGGTGTGTGCATTTGTGTACTTAAGAGTTTAAGAGGTAAATGTGTATAAGAAGTAGGTGAGCAGGGGTGTGTGGATGTAAGAAGTAGGTAGGTAGGGGTGTGTATGCGTGTATGTAAGAATTAGGTAGGTAAAGGTAGGAGTCTGTGTGTGTATGTGTGTAAGAGAGAGGTGTGTGTGTGTGTGTGTGCTTATGTGTAAATAACAGGGAAGTAGGAGTGTGTGTAAGAGGGAGGGGGGTTTCATACCTCAATTATCCAGATTTTTGTCTCATATTTTTGTTTATAAAATTGTGTTTTCTGGCAAATCATTGAGGACTGAAATCAGAAAATAATGGCAGACATTTGGACTTTGGACTTCATAGCTATCAGAAAATGCATACTAATGTAAAATGTATTGTTGTATCCACTTTCTAAGGAGGTAGGAGGATGTGTGTGTGCATCATGCCTCTCAACTGTACAGATTTTCACAGAATGTCCAGATTTGTGCCTTATATTTTTGGTTTGTTCCTCATAAAAATTCTGTTTTTTTATTGACAAATCACTGGAATGAGCGAAGGATTAAAGTTACTAAATAATGCCATGCATTTGAGTTTCAGACTTCATATCCATCAGAAAACACATTTTAACATAAATCCTGTTATTCTAGCAACTTTCTAAATGTGTCCCTAATTTTGGGCCTTTGTCCCCAACATTATAACAGGGTTTGTCCAGATTTCTTGGGCTAAGACAGGTATGGTGTGTGTGTGTGTGTGTGTGTGTGTGTGTGTGTGTGTGTGCGTGCATGTGTATGTGTATAGCACAAGCTTCAGCTGTCCAGGTTTTTGCAGAAGGTCCAGATTTTTGCCTCATATTCCTCCTAAAAAGGATTGAAGTTGCTAAATAATGGCAGACATTCAAGTTGTAGACGTCATATCCTTTAGAAAAATGCATACTAACAGATCCTGTTATTCTAGCAATTCTCTAATTTCATGAGAGTTCGTGAGTTCATTTATAATCTGTCCCTATTTATTTTAGGCTTTGTCCAGATTTCTTGCACAAAGAGGTTGAGGAGCGTGTGTGAGACAGAGTGAAATGCCCTAGTTAGAGTTAGCAGGTGGAATTTCAAGTGTATTTTCAAGGAATTGTGAGCTTCAAGGGAAGAGAAATTTACTGCTGCTCATGCCAAGTCTGCGCAAAATGTGCAACTGTTTTGCTTAGGAAATGGTATTATTGTGGTATGGAACTTTAAAGTAGTGTTAGTAGCACAGCAGGTAGCATACATGCATCTTGATGCAGAGGGCTGTAGGTTCTATTCCCACAGCATGTATTCTTGTATTTTTAGGGGGTGGGATGCTGTGCTGAAGTCCTGATATGTCCTCCCTTGGATGAGATGCTTAGTAACTATGAACCTGTTTTTCAGCTTGCCACCCATTCCCTGTTGCAATATACCAGCTTACCATCTTTTTAATGTAACATAGGCAATTTATTCTTCAAGGGCAGCAAGCACTGAATTTGTAGACGAAACACTGAAATATAAAGTTTTCTAGCAACAACCTCTTCATTAGTTTCAGATCTCTTTAATGTGGGATTATTCAGATGACTTTTACTTCTGCAGAGATTTTACATATTGGTTGACACTGGTGGATTGTAATGAAGTTTGAGTGGCCTTTTATGGTTGAAATGTTCTAAATTGGGCAGTTTGTCATTAGTGATTCATAAGTTTTGTTTCATTGTTTACTGGAAAAATGTTCAAAACTGTAAATTTAAAACACGCTATAACAAATGGTGCTGTATTATACAAGGGATAGAATTCAATTATTATACATTATAATTAATACAATCATGAAGGTGAATCAAAGAACTATTACATGGTTCTAAAAATGTGTGCAAGGGGCCTATGAACAGCCCAAAGGTAAACTTGACCTGCCAATGGCCATATGCCCTTTCTTTGAATGTGGGTTTCAATGCTGTTTCAGTAAATGAGCATTTCAAACGTAGTGACATTTTAATGCTAAGTCTGTTTTCATTGTAAGACTATTGCTTTTGTTTAGCAATTGTCTATCAGTGTTTGTGCTACAATTTTTGAAATAAAAGTTGTAAATTAAATCCAAATATCTGTAATCATTGTAGAAGTAAAGCATAAAGCAGTATGCACACAGAGCTTTGAACAGTGCTCACAGCAACTGGTGAGAAAAAGCCAAGTAATGAGACACTGGAATGGCTGTGTGTGTGTGTGTGTGTGTGTGGGGGGACTCTGTGTTTGCACCCCCCTGGAAAAAACCCTGCGGCCTTCACTGCAGCCAAGGAGTGCTTAAGACTCCAACTGAACACAGATGAGTCTAGTGAAGTATGTACCAGCCCAAGTTCACTGAAGCAGACATACCACCACACCGGATAGCCAGTGAAGGATGGCAAGCCTAGCACACAAGATTTTCTGCATCTGCCAATGACAATATTGCATACAGTATACAAACATCCTTACCTGACCTATGGAACATGTAAGGCCTCTGCCTGCCTGTGTTCTCACTACCCCCCCATCCTTGGGAATATATCCAAGTCCAGATGGTAAGCTAGACATTTTGGGCCAGAGAAAAAGTGGATCATGGCTGATAAAGTTCCTTTGGGCTCCCCACAAAGATAGAAAACGTTCAGGAAGTTTTCTTTAACTCCAGAGTCCTGCACATAAAACCACTCAATGGTTCTAAATTAGATGGCCTGTTCAGCACTTGAACTAAGGTTAACAGCAGTTCCTTCATCAATGAGGAACAGAAAGTAAACAAGGAACTGGGAATGTTCTTTCCTGATTAAAACTTTTGAAAACTATGATTTTCGAATGGCAGCCAGCCAGCTAGAAAGGTCCTAAACAATTTTCAGTCACAGATATAACCCTGATGATCTCAGGAGACAACTGAAAATGCCACTGCTATGCAAATACAACCTAAGAGCCATCTTACATTTCCATGCTGCTCTTGAGGTAGATTAAAAATATAACTTAATGGCAGTTATTCACTTTTGCTAGTAAAATATGAGTCATTGGATTCTTCTAGTTCACAGGTTTATAGGTTGATACTAGGATATCTGCCCTAGGGCATTTATAAGCCTAGCCATTGTGTGTTTGGCTTTCGCCACCCTTTTAGATTAGTTAACTGTGCCTCTGTATAGTAGGTCACAGAAGGTAGCCCTTTTAAGGTTTGTTTACTGTACCTCTGTCAAGCAGCGACACAGAAGAGATCCCAGGGGTAAACTTACAATCTCCCATCCATTCATCAAGATTTCTCTTGAAGAGGGTCAGTGAGGGGCTCTGCCTGACATGGATTGGGATTTTGTTCCAGATTGAGGTGAGCCTCTGGGATAATGAATCTATCCCTCCAGCATGTCCTATTTATTTCTGTGCTGAGGTTCAAGTCCCTGGAGCGTGTAGCTCTAAGGGATTTAAATTTCCTGAGGTGAAGCATGTCCATTAATTCCGGGTTGGACATGGCTTTATACGTCAGACACAGATCGTCTCCGAGTAGGCGGTATGCAACTGAGCAGAGCTGGAGTTTCTTTAGCCGAACTGAATAGGGCATCTGTTTGAGCCCCTTGATCCTCTTGGTGAGATACTTTTGGGATCTTTCCAGTTGCTGAAGGTGTCGGGTAAGGTACATCCCAAACGGGGCATTGTACTCAATTATGGGCCTGATAAGTGATGAGTAGAGGGGCACAATGACCTCTCTTGATCTAGATGTGAACCCTTTCATGATAAGGTGGGCTATATAGAAGGTCTTTCTAACCACTTTGGCAATGTGATTGTCAAAGGAGAGATTGCTATCTACTTGGGTCCCCAAGTCCTTAATTATTTCTTCCGTACTTAATGGATTACCACCTATGTGGTAATTTGTGGGCACTTTGTTTTTTCCAAAGGGGGTGACTATGCACTTTTTGGCATTTGGCTTTAGGCCATGGCTCTGGCACCAGTTATCAGTCTCTGTGAGACCCTTTTGGAGGATGCTTATGTCAGTCGGAGAGTCGATTATAGCACCCAGTTTGCAGTTATCTGCGAACTTGGTTAGCCATAGTCCACCCGTGTTAGCCTGTACCTCAGAGAAATATATACCGAACAAGAGAGGTCCCAGGCCTGAGCCTTGTGGGACACCACTTGTAACTGGTTTAGAG
Organism: Protopterus annectens; assembly: GCF_019279795.1. Taxonomy (NCBI): domain Eukaryota; kingdom Metazoa; phylum Chordata; order Ceratodontiformes; family Protopteridae; genus Protopterus; species Protopterus annectens. The sequence goes on along the minus strand of NC_056735.1, from coordinate 1,129,019,675 downwards.
TCTGACATGGCACCTGCTATTCTGACCATGTGGGTTCTATCCCTGAGCCAGTTTGCAACCCATCTTGTGACATAGGGGTTGATATTTAAACCGGTGAGCTTATTTATGATGCCCGAGTGGGGTATTGTGTCAAAGGCCTTTGCGAGGTCCAGGTAGGCTGTGTGGACTACCTTCCCTTCATCTATGGCTTTGGTAACTGTTTCAAAGAAGTCGACCAAGTTCAAGAGGCAAGGTCTGCCCTTAACGAAGCCAAATTGGGTAGGATCCAGTATCTGGAGTTTCCCAATGTCTTTGTTCTTTTGGAATTATATAATAAATCCTTGAACCATAGGGATAATACAATTAAGTCTTACAAGACATGTGGCTGCAGTAAAAATAGTCACTTTCACATTTGCACACTGCTACCCATATCATAGACTATTAAAGAAAGATACCCACTTAGAGCTGTAAGCAACATTTCCGTATCTGTGGAAACAAAGACAACTCCACAGATAAAAGACAGAAGTCTGGCTTAGTGGGTTAGGATCAGAGAATGCAAATGGACTACGGGCAGTATTTCAGAGACTGCAGATGCACTTAGGCATAGCTGCTTGAACCCGTTTGAAAAAATCTTGAATGCGGTAATAATGAGATGTAAATAAGGAGCATATAAAAAATCTGACTATATTATGCAAATAAGGAGCTCTTCTCACCTTTAAAAGATTAAGTACACCTTGTGCACAAGACTTATAAAAAGTGAAGTTGTGGTTTTAAATCCACTTTACAATCCATAAAGATGATGGTGTTTGCTGCCAACTTAGCTGTCTCCCAGTTCTGAGGTGTTCATCTCTGTTGTGCCAAAACCAGGTGAGCCCAGTGATGCCCAACAGCTGAGATGATGTAAATATAAGCAAAGGTTAACTTGTTTGAACTTTGCAAGCCGGGAAATCATGGACAGGTTTATAGTGGCTAGGGACATAGTACTGGCTTTGGTAAATTTGTAAGGTCCTCAGATGGGACTGGAGGATTCATGGCTATTCACTTTATGTGGCACAAAGACCATCCAGAGACAAACTGGTGACACAGTGGGGATCTCGCAGGCTTCTGCCTCAAGGATACTTCAATAGTTCCTCAATTTACTCTTGGCATTAGTGGGTCAGTATACTTATTTCTCAGTGTACACTTCAGGAACAAGCCAGTACAGTAAACTATCAATCAGCACCCATGGGGATTGGTAGATGCTGGAGAAGTGTAGTTTCTGGTTGCTTGAGAGTTACTATTAAAACAGACTCGACAAATACTGTACCCTACACTATACCATGCCATAAACACTGTATTGATTTGATTTTAATACTGAAATACAGTAATTAAAAGCCTGACATGAATATTATTTTTTAAACTTATATTTCCACTAGAAAGTGTGGCATGTAGAACAGTTTTCAGCTGCATGCTAAATGGACTGGAATTGGAGATTTTATATATATATATATATATATATATATATATATATATATATATACACACAGAGAGAGAGATATTATAGATATATATATATACACACACACACACACAGAGAGAGAGAGAGTGAAGGCATGTATGAAAGCAGAAGTGTCTGTGAGAGAGAGAGAGAGAGGAGTGACTGAATGCATGTATGAAAGCTGAAGAGACAGTGTGCATGTGTGTGTGAGAGAGTAGAGAGAATGTGCAATCTGATGCAAATTGAGTACGGAGTGAGTGGTGACATTTTAGTGATTTGACGTGTTCTCAGGTTGCGGAGAGGGACTATTTGTTATCTTCCTTTTTAAAACTCTAAAATTCTAAAAACATAAAGTATGTTTTGTATTTGACATCCATACCGCTCAAACAATCAAAAAGAGCAACAAAAAGATTGGACTCCTTTATAGGAACAGTCAATTCATGACTAATCACACCAAAGCCACCACATTGCTAGAACTCATCTGTTATCCATCCTCCTATATGCCGCCACTATCTTAACTAACCAAGATGGAATCTTGTTACAACAAGATTGCTAAGTTTGCTACCGAAGTCACTCATAGGTCCTATCACTGTCTAGCCCTCAAGCAACTGAACTGGCTTGAGTTTCCACAACTCCTCCTACACAACCAGCTAACAATTCCACATGAGCTCTACCACCATCCTGATAAAACCCCTGCCCTGCAACAACTAATTCACCCCTACACCCCCTCCAGAAACTTAAGATCTTCACACCTGAATCACATAAATGTCATTAAACACAAAAATGAGGCTGGCAAATCTCTCTTTGCCTGCTCCATTGCCAGAACATGGAATGCTCTTCCCAGATCACCTAACCTCTATAACCTCTACTTTCCAGTTCAAAAAACTTCTCAAAATGCATTACATAAAAAACTGGCTCTGCCCATGTCACCCCCCCCCCCCCCCCCAGGCTAGGCTATATCAACTCACTGTTGCTGAGATTTTGCTAACTATCAAATGATGGCTCTCCACCTCCTACACACTCTACTTGCTTTCCCATAGATAAAGCCCCTAGATTTCTTTAAAAAAAAATTATATTAGTAATTACTCACTCTTAGTTATAATATATCATTTCAGAAATATGCTCAACTAAAAAAGAAATCCTGTATTATTTTATCTTGTTATTGCTAGCTGTTATATTGCATGCTAAGTATGCTCTACGGTACTGAGCCCATGTATGATTTTATCTAGTGAATATATATCCATTTTATTTTACTGTTATTAGAGCTTTTCTCCCCGGGCCTCCGCTGAAAATGGACCTGTGTCCAGTCGGACCTTCCTGGTAAAATAAATGTGTTTCTGCAGGGGGAAAACAAAGTGCAACACATGAAAAACTGAATTATATACTGTACTGTATTTGTTACATTTTTTTCTGGTTGCTCGAGTTCTGGTTAACTGACAGTTTTACTGCAGCATGCATGCCTTCAATGTAATGGCACACTTTCCTTAGGCGCTTATTGGAATAGATTGCACCCGTATTGTTATTAGGGCCACATCTAGACCGCAGGGGAGCGGTACCATAACAGGAAGGCTATCAACTGTCAGTGTGTGCGATGCACAGGGGCACATTACCAATATATTGGCCCAATATAATGGCAATGCCCTTGAATTCCATATTTGGCACACAAGGTCAATGTACCCTATCTTTTTCCATGGCTAGATTCCTCATGATCACCTACATGGCAAGTGCAAACTATTAATATTTGAATCCATAATCATTTCTTTTGCTATACAGCAACATTGGGTAGTATTGAGTAATCACCTCCCAAAGTTGGTTTGCGTTTCTTCTCTGTTGTGTTTTCCGGGTGACATATGCTACCCACTTAAAGCCATAACTAATGACACCAGTCCGTAACCCATATGCAGCTGATGAGATTTGCAGCACCATCTTGTCCTAGACATGGCCAATGAGTGAGTGTCTGGCCTACTCAAAGCCCATTTCTACCATCTGGATGAGACTGGCTGGAGAAGGGGCCTTCAGTATAAGCCTGCAAGATGTTTATTACTTGCTGCATTTTGCACAACATTATCACATATGACTCTGGTGCACAACTCCCACAGCCAGTAACTGATGAATGCGCTGCAGCTCCCTCTATAGTTTCTTCCACTAGTGACAAAAGTGACAGAGGTCAGCCAATGGTAGTAACGTGGTAACTCTTCTAGCAGGCTCATGTACGGCATACAGCTATGCAGACAAAAAGGCAGCATCTAGTCCACAGTTATGGATCCTGACATTCACTCTGTAGAAGTATGACACTTCACAACACTTGATGTATGCAGAGTTAGTTGTGGTCTACAATGAGTGGTACATGGTCAACTTACACTATAAGTCAGACATTTCTGTACATAAATATTTTTCCCATAAAGTATTTGCAGTCATCATTTGTATAGTGTTGAGAGTCAGTAGCACAACTAATTATACTGGCAAACTTTACATGTATAACAGCAAGTGTTACAAAACATGTTTATGGCTGTACTGTGATTATTTTGCTGCAGTGTCAATAGCAGTTTAATGAAAGTACCTTTGTACAGAGACAAAATTAGAAGTTATGTACCTACCATAACGTTCCATGTTAGTTGTCTTTTCTCGCCTTCTTTCTTGCTGGATGGGTTCGGAGCCGATCCTCGGCTCCGACTCGGCACTTGCTAAGCTCGAGAGTCACTTTTACCAGCTAGAGGCAGCCCCATATCCCATGATGCAAGGCGGTAATTACCCAGATCTCGTTTGGTATCTAGAGGAAAAACTGCCTACCAAAAAACTTTCCACTAAGGAAAGAGGAACAACTAGCCTAAAAGGGCTGTAAAGGTAAATCAGGTAATCAAGGCCAACTAACTGGTGCCCAAGGAAGAAGAATCTTCCAGAGAAAAAGGAGATCAAGGTCTGTCCAGGCAAGGGGGACAGGAGGGAGGGATGCAAGAAAGAAGGCGAGAGAAGACAACTAACATGGAATGTTATGGTAGGTACATAACTTCTAAATGTTAAGTTGTCAATCTCGCCTTCATTCTTGCTGGATGGGACCGCGTCCCTAGCACCTCTATCCTGGGTGGCTCAATGGAACAGACTCTTGAGAACTGTGGAACCAAAGCTTGCCCTATCCCTGGAGGCCAAATCCAATTTGTAATGAGAAACAAGTGGCTGCTGCACAAATAGTATCTAAGGGCAGCCTAGCCTGAAAAGCTGTAGAAGTGGCTAGGCCTCTTGTGGAATGTGCTTTAGGTTTTGAGCTGTTGTTTGCCCTTAAGTTGATAAATGTCAGAAATGGTGGAAGATAGGCATCTGGATAAGGTCACTTTAGAAACCGGGAGACCTTTTTTATTTTCAGCATAAGAAAGGAAGAGTTGATCAGATTTCCTAAATTGTTTTGTTCTGTCCAAGTAATATCTATGTTGGCGGTGAACATCTAGGTAATGTAATTTTTGTTCCGCCCTGTTAGAATAATTTGGAAAAAATACAGGAAGATCAATGGATTGGTTTAAATTTGTCTTAGAAGCAACCTTGGGCAAAAAGGATGGATTGGTTCTCAAGGATACCCTGTCCTTGTGGAAGACCAAATAAGGGGGACGAACAGATAGGGCATGAAGTTCCGACACTCTTCTAGCCGAGGTAATGGCGACAAGAAAGAGCGTCTTCCAAGAAAGAAGCTTTAATGAACATGAAGCAGCCGGTTCGAAAGGGGAAAGTATCAAGGATGTCAGCACTAAATTTAGGTCCCACTGTGGTGGAGGATCCCTAACAGGGGGCTTTAGAAGGAACACTCCTTTAAGAAAGGCTTTACAAAGCTTGTGGGACATAATGTTGTGGTCTACAAACCCTACATGAAAGTTCAAGATTGCTGCCAACTGAACTTTGATTGTGGAAGAGGAAGAACCTGAGTGAAAAATTTCCGCTAGAAAATCCAGGACCGACTGAACAGGGGCAGTAAAGGGATCTATGTTCCGAGCTTTCGCCCAAAGGGAGAAGCGTTTCCACTTGCTAGAGTAAATCCTCCTGGTAGAGGACTTAAGAGAAGCTACTATGATGTCTCTAACAGGGTTAGAAATCATAGGAAGCCTGGTTAAGGAAGGAAGTAGAGCAACCAAGCTGTGAGGTTGAGGGAAGGAACGGACCGGTGCAGTTGACCCAACTGGTGGGTCAGAAGATCTGGCGCTGGGTCCAGATGCCAAGGCTGCACCAAGAGATGGCGGTGAAGGAACGGGAACCAAATTTGACGAGGCCAGTAAGGGGCAATGAGAATCATTTTGGCTCTCAAAATGGCTGCTTTCTGGAGTACCTGTGGTATCAATGGAAAGGGAGGAAAAGCATAAAGGAGTCCCTGGGGCCAAATCTTGGGTAAGAGCGTCTCTGGGGGGATGGCCCGGAAGTGGGAATAGAGAGAAGTCGTCTGGGCATTTGCTGTTTTGAGGAGTAGCAAAAAGATCGAGCATGGGCGGCCCCACTTCTGAAAAATCTCCTCCACTGTGGATTGCTTGAGAGACCACTCGTGAGGCATGAGTATAGCTCTGCTCAATCTGTCCGCTATTATGTTGGTTTTCCCAGGGATATGCGTTGCTACCAGAAACCGATGAGAGGAGATCGCCCATTGCCAAAGTCTGAGAGCCTCTCGACACAAGGGATAGGACTTGGTTCCGCCCTGCTTGTTGATGTACCACACCACGGACATGTTGTCCGTGTGAACTGCAATAGTTCCTAAGGGAAGAAAGTCGTTGAGGGCTTGCAACGTTAAAAGCACTGCTCTCATCTCTAGGACATTTATGTGCAGGTGGTATTCGAACGGTTGCCACGTGCCATGAACCATCCTGCCCTGATAATGCCCCCCCCCCACCCGATCAAGGAGGCATCCGAAGTGACCGTGGCTACCGGGGCCCGGGGAACAAATGGTCTGCCCTGATGGACTAGGGGAGAGGAAATCCACCAGGATAGATGGTTCTTGCAGGTCTGTGTCACAAGGATCTTGTGACGCATGGGAAGCTGCTGGAAGGACCATTGTGTGAACAACATCCACTGTAGGAGGCGCATGTAAAAACAGGCCAGAGGAAGAAGTGTGATGGCAGCCGCCATGAGGCCCAACACTTTCAGGACCAACCTGGCTTGTACCTTTTTGCTGGCAAGGATGATCCGAACATGGTTTTGGATATCTAGGATTCTCTGACTTGTTAGGTTTGCTGACATCCGAGTAGTGTCTAGATTTGCACCTATAAAGGTAATAGATTGGCAGGGCGAAAAGGAGGACTTTTCGAAGTTTACCGAAATTCCCAACTGACTGCAGAGACGTAGGGTGTAGTTCTCTGGCTCGGATGAGTTGATGCCTGGTGGTGGCTGAGAGGAGCCAGTTGTCGAGATACGGAAACACCTGGAATCCTTGACGTCTCAGGTGAGCCGTGACCACTGCCATGCATTTGGTGAACACTCTGGGGGCTGTAGTGAGACCAAAGGGCAGGGCTCTGAATTGAAAATGACTGGTCCCCAGCCGAAAGCGGAGAAACCTTATGGAGCGTCTGTGTATTTTTATGTGATAGTATGCATCCTGAAGGTCTATGGAGCACATCCAGTTGTCTTTGCCGAGAAAGGGCAAAATCGATTTAAGTGTGACCATCCGAAATCTCGTTTTTTTGACAGACTTGTTGAGCCTGCTGAGGTCTAATATTGGTCTCCAGTCTCCCGTCTTTTTGGGAACAAAAAAGAACCTTGAGTAGATTCCGGACTCTAAATGGTCTGTTGGAACTGGCTGGATGGCCCTTTTTTTTAGAAGCTTTGAAACCTCTATTTTTGCAATTTCCCTTAGACCAGGTGGTACGTCTGGAAGGGAACTTTTCTGAGGGAAGGGGCTTTCCTCGAAGGGAATCTTGTAACCCTCGGATATGATCGACTGTACCCATCTGTCTTGAGAGAGGGAAAACCAGGCTTCTGGGTACAGCGACAATCTCCCCCCAACTGCCTCCAAGGGTGGACAGTCGGGCAACACCTCAGGGATGCTGGAAGGGCTTGTCAGAGAGAGGCTCTCTACTGCCCTGGTTTTGCGGACCCCCTCTGCCCCTAGGGCGGCGTCTATTGTTATTACCCCCTCTGCCTCTGGGGGTAAACTGACCACGTGCGTCCGGCGTGACTCCACAAGACTTTTGGAACCACATCTTTCCCCCCTTTCTGACCTTTGGGATAAGGCCTAGAAGGGGTGGAGAAACGGACTCCTACGGCAGAAAGAGTCTTGCCGTCTTGCTCACACCTGGTCAACATGTCCTTCACCTGAGGGCCAAACAAAGATGACCCATCAAAGGGAGAGTTTGTGAAGGACGCCTTAAAGGGGTCTGCAAAATTACAGAGCCGCATCCAGGACTGACGTCTGACAGCCACTCCTGTGCCTGCAGCTCTACTCGCCCCATCGGCTGCATAAGAAATGAGCCGCATGGAGGAGTTGGTTATGGAGTTAAGGATTCCCAGCTGAGAAGCAATCTTTTCCTGAGCCCCTGCTGCTGAAGGATCCTGTACTACTTCACCTAATTCTTAAAGGATGTCCCTTTGAAGTCTGGTGAAGTGACAAATAATTCAGCGAACGCACAGCAAAGGTCGCTGAGGAAAACATCCGCTTACCATACCTGTCCATAGTCCTGGACTCCTTGTTAGGAGGATGGACTGGTACGGAAGGATCTGCAAGTTCCTTCTTAGTGGCGGCCGCCACCACCATGGCATCAACAGGGACACCTTTAGTAAGAAACTGCTTTTCTGCGGGGGCCGTAATAAATTTTGAAGGTCTCCTAGGGACTGGTTCCACCGAATCAGGAGATGCCCACGCCTTTCAAGCTATAACCTCCATGAGAGGGTCGAAAGGCGGAGACACCCAGGAGGTGAAGGGTCGAGATCCAAACGCCTCCAGGTACACCGATTCATCATCGGAGGGGTTAATGGAGGGCCAGTTCCCCCTCTGTTTCAGGAGCTCAAGAATGTCTGAAAAGGAGACATCCTCAGAGGGGGATCTTGGGGACCCCTCCGACTCATCTAAATCGGTGTCCGAGGTTGTAGACTCAGGGGAGTCTAAATGCTTCCTCTTGCAAGTCCTCTTACGTGGGGGTTCACCTGAAGGATCAGGAGAAACCTCGGAAGAGGAAGTTCTTCCCAATGGGGAGACCTGGGGCGAAAGATCTCTGGGTCCGGGAGCAAGAGAACGGGAAGAGGCATCTACAGGCACCGTAGAGGGAGGAGCTAAAGGAACCGACTGCTGGCTAAGCTCTGGGGCTAGCACACTCCTCATCACCTCGAAGGCTCCCCTCCCAGGGAGGGCTGAGAGATCCCGCTCTGAAGAAACAGGGATCCCCGGTCCCACCGAAAGGGAAGGCTCCGAAGCAGATGTCGGGGCCGAGCTCACCAAGGCCGAAGCTCCGAGAGGGAGAACGGGGTCGGACAAGGGTCCGATGCCACTCGCCCCCTCGGAACCGACCAGGGAAGCCTGAAGCCCGGATCCCTCCAAGGAAGGTCTCAAGGAGGAGATAGGAGTCGTGGACGACGGAGCCGAAAGGTGTGGCATCGGCTCTGAAGCAGCAACAGTCACGGTACCGATAATCTCTGGCTCCGAGCTCTGTAGGAGAGTCGAAGGAGGAATTTCAGGGGGATGTAGAACAGCTGACGTCTGATGAGATGGGCTATGGAGCATCTGGGCTAGTGCCTGTGACTTTAATAGCCTACTTACCACTCTCTCTAAGTCGTGGTCTGAAAGCCTGGAAGACCTCGATGATCGGCTCCGATGGCTCCGCTCCGAAAGCAAGGGAGAGGCTGGAGCAGAGTGAATAGATTCCAAAGAAGGAGATCTAGACCTCTTTTTGGACGGAGCCATCAGAGCCGAAGAACGTTCGGCTCCAGGCGGAGCAGACAACTTGTCGGCACCGAGAGGAGACAAAGATATCTCGGCTCCAGCCGGAGCAGAGACATGCTTCGACGGTAGGGTGTCGGCTCCAGACGGAGCCGACACAGGTGCCGAAGCCAAGTTATCGGCTCAGAAGCTTCCAACAAGGAAGTATCGGCTCCGGACGGAGCCGATGTCGACTCCGGCGGAGTCGGAACCAAGACCACAGGCTTGGACACCGAAGCCTGGGTCTTGGGAGGCTTAGAGGACTTTCCGGAGCCGACTTTAGCCGGGGAGCTCTCTGGTTTAAGAAGACCCCTCAGGATCAACTTATTTCTATGTTCCTGCAGGACTCTCTGGCTGAAAGAATGACATATAGCACAGGAGTCTTGCAGGTGTAGGGGTCCCAGGCAATAAATACAAGAAGTGTGACCGTCTGTCAGAGACATCTTCTGACAGCACGAGTCACACTTCTTGAAACCCGAGACCCTAGTATCCTTGGACATGTCTCAGTTCTAAAACACGCACACACACCGATCAGTCCAACCAAGACACTAACAAGTAAAAATTATTAATAACTAACAAATTAGTTATTAAATACAGTGACAGAACACACACACCTGAGGGAAAACCTGACAGGAACTGTGAGGGTGGGAAAAGCCTAAGGCCCGAAAATTAAACTAAGAGAACTAGGGGAAAAAGGGTATGGAGCTAAGTGAAAGTCCACTAAAGTATTAAATAAAGACTAAAGGACTATAAATTAGGGATTTAAGACACCTAAACCTGACAAATAAGAAAAATATCACTTACCAGGAGCTGGTAAAAAGGATGACCTCATTAGCGAAGCGGCAAACGAGATCTGGGTAATTACCGCCTTGCATCATGGGATATGGGGTTGCCTCGAGCTGGTAAAAGTGACTCTCGAGCTTAGCAAGTGCCGAGTCGGAGCCGAGGATCGGCTCCGAACCCATCCAGCAAGAATGAAGGCGAGATTGACAACTTAACATCAATTACTTTTCTTGAAAAAAATACTTATTTTTTTCCTGATATCGTCTGTTTATTATTATTCGGATGTATGGAAAAAATGCAGCACTGGACCCCTCTGAAAAGTGATTTTGGTTAAATACTGTCCATGTTACTGAAGCATGTCTAAAGCAAAAGGAGGGTGTTTAAGGAAGAATTGCTCATGTTTAGTGTAAAACAAGCACATGAAAAGTACACTGGGCATAAAAAGGGCTTAAATGAGCAAAACAAACAATAAGAAAAGAAAAGGGTGCATTAAGCAAAAATAAAGCAAAGTGACTGTATTTGGGCAAAGTACTGTGTTTGGGCATAACTATGACTTCGTATTGTATCAAGGGTATAATTAAAGTTACTTAAAGTATCTCAGACTGTGTAAAAGTGCTTACAGTGTGTGCCTATTACTGTGCATGCATTTCAAAAAGTTCAGTGTGTGCAAAGTGCAAGTATTTTGTGTAATCCAATCAAAGCATAGTTATTTTGAAGAAAAGTTCTTGTGCTGGGTGTGTCTATTCGCAAAGTGTCACCATTACAGTGATTCTTGTACTGTAAACGGTTGCCTAGCAAGGTGCCGCAATTTGACATTTCAGTGAACTCTATGCAGTTATTCATAAAATGCAATTACTTCAAAAGATATTACGTTCTGGGCAACAGATGTTAGATTTATTTGCATTGTACAGTTGCTTGATATGTTTCTTGCATTGATAAGAGTTTTTTTCTTGTAAAAGACGACATTACAATAGTATTACAGTGCTCGTGAATTACTCAGTTGCATCATAAAGTTCTTGAATGTTTCTTAAAGTGATGACTAATAAGTGATGGTGCATTACTTTAGTATTTCTGCCTTTACCAATAAAGCATCAAACAGCCCGAAAAGCTATTTCGCAAAGCTCCATAAAGTATCGAAAAGTCAGAGAAAGTTATTTCCAAAAGTTTAGTAAGGCATCGAGGAGTCCGAAAAATAATTTTGTAAAGTTCAGTGAAGTATCAAAACGCCCAAGAAGTTTATTTTGCAAAGTCCAGTTATTCGAAAGTACTAAGAGTTCATTCATTAGCATAATTCCTTTAAGCTCAACGAAAGAAGGTATAAGTTCAGAGCACAAAGGCACTGAGCAAGTACTGTTTATGCCGGTAACTTATGTGCGTGCGTGTGTATTCTTGCATATTTGCAAGATCCTTCGCTGGTATTCGTTAATATGGCAGATGGATTTCGAAAACCCCAACCATTTGTCTTTGATCAGAATATTGTGGAGAACTAGAGAATATCTGAGTAAGAGTACGATATTTTCATACAAGCACCTTATGCAGATACAGATGCACATACCAGGGCATTCATTTTGCTAAACCTAGTAGGATCTGAAGCCATAGAGAGCGTTCATTTGTGTATGCACCACCAGCGTATGAAGGAGAAGGTGCAGACCACCATATTGTTGTGCAAGCTGAATCAAGGCAAGACCCATAGTGTTGAAGAGCAAGTTTAGAGAAATGTGCAACCCCCAGATGAATGTTACATTAGACAAGAGATCAGAAACCAGGGGGAAAATTTGCAGCTTATATAACTGACTTGAGAAACAGAGCCAAAATTTGTCGGTTTGGTGATTTAAAAGATGAGCTGGTAACGGACAGGCTTGTATGTGGCATTAATGGCGCTCCTGTGAGAAAGATTTTACTTCATGATGGTGATTTAAGATTGAGCAAGGCAATACAGATTGGTCAAATCCATGAGGTGAAAGCAAGACATACGAGTATGCTTGCAAGTAACAAGAGCATGGATTCAGTGAGCTCCAGAGAAAACAGATAGTATGCAACACGTGACAAACAAGAACAGGCCTAAGCATGAGGCAGCTACAGGGTTTCAAAAGAAGCCATGAGGTTTTCTAGCAAGTTCCAGGAAAAAGTGCAAGCTCCAACCACCAGCTCAGCGTAACACAAACATGAGTCAGGCAAAACGCAAATCTAGCTTTATTGTTAACTGTCGCAAATGTGGTGTAAATCATGAGTCTAAAAGAGAAAAGTGCTTAGCATTTGATCAGCAATGCCCCAAGTGTAAAACAATGGAACAATTTCCAAACATTTCTGCAAATCAAACAAGCCTCACACAGTTTTAAAGAAAGGTTACACAAAAATGCAAGTTGATCAAGTACAGCTGAAACAGTCAGCTTTATATGCAGTTGGTGTATCAGTGCCTGGAGAAAGAGTTCATAGGTTCATAGGTTCATACTAGGCTATCTGCCCGAGGGCATTTACAAGCCTAGCCCATAGTTTTGTGGCTTACGCCACCCCTTTAGTATGGGGAACTATACCCATTATTTTGCTGTGCCTCTGTCGAGCAGTGACACTGAGATAATCCCTGGGGTATATCTGCGATCTCCCATCCATTGGTCAAGATTTTTCTTGAACAAGGCCAGCGAGGTGCTCTGCCTCACATATACTGGGATTTTGTTCCACAACATAGGGAGTCTTTGGGTGATGAATCTATCCCTCCAGCACGTCCTATTAATAGCCGTGTCGAGGTTTAAGTCTCCCGCCCTTGTGGCTCTGACGGATCTAGATTTTTTGAGGTGAAGCATATTCATCAAATCTGGGTTTGACATGGCCTTGTATGTCAGGCAAAGGTCACCTCTGAGCAAGCGGTAAGCGACTGAATAGAGCTGGAGTTCTTTCAGTCGGGCAGCATAGGACAGATTTTTGAGACCCTTTATCCTTTTGGTGAGGAACTTTGTGGCCTCTCCAGCTGCTGCAAGTGTCGGGTCAGATACATTCCGAATGGGGCATTGTACTCAATCATTGGTCTGATGAGTGATGAGTATAGGGAGACTATGACCTCCCTTGATCTAGATGTGAATCCCTTCATGATAAGGTGGGCAATGTAGAAGGTCTTCCTAACTACTTTAGCTACATGGGTGTCAAATGACAGGCTACTGTCAACCTGGGTCCCCAGGTCCCTGATAACTTCTTCTGTGCTCAGTGGATTGTCACCTATATGGTAGCTAGGGGTAACCTTGTTTTTCCCGAAGGGTATGACTATGCATTTTTTGGCATTTAACTTTAGGCCATGGCTCTGGCACCAGTTATCCATTTCTGAGAGACCCTTCTGAAGGATATCTGTCTCAGATGTGTTTTCGACTACGGCGCCCAGTTTGCAGTCATCTGCAAACTTTGTCAGCCAGTTGATGCAGTAAACTTATTAACATGGAACGAAGTGTTTTGTATGGTCTAGATTCATAAAAAATCCAGAGAGCTCAAAACAGACACTGAGTCTAAGTGTAATGTTACATCAGCAGACACATTTGCAAGAGTGAGAACTAACGAACAACTCAGTGTTAATCAGCAGTGTGAGACTTGTTGCTTATGGAGGTGAAGAAATTTGAACCGAAGGTTCAGTAACACTTTCAGGTTATCTGGCCGAAAACTGTTACAACTAGTCCAACGACCCGTGGAATCTTTAGTGGGTCTCAAAGATAGTTTAAGAATGAATCTACTTTTTTTTTTGCTAAAGTAGTTCATTATTTGAGTGCAGTTCTAAGTTCCAATTTTTCCAGAGGCATTTTCACACAGTTTGCTGATGTTTTCGATGACAAATTGGGCAAACCTCCGGTTGTGTATTCCATGAAGTTAGATCAAGAGATCACTCCAGTAGTCAGACCAGCAAAAAGACGTCCGATAGCTATGCAAGTTAAAGTTTAAGCTGAGTTGGATAAAATGATGCAGCAAGGTGCGACTTGTCCAGTCACAGAACCAACTGAATAGGTGTCGTCCCTAGTAGCTGCTCATAAAAAAAGCTCAGATGAAATCTGAATATGCAATGATCCAAGACATTTCAACAAAACATTAAAAAGGCCATATCATCCAATGCGCACAGTTGAAAGAAGTTGCAGCTCTAATACCAAATGCCACTATTTTCTGTTTTGGATGCAGAGTGTTCATTTTGACAAGTGATGCTTTATTCCAAATCCTCATTTCTAACTACTTTTGGTAATCCATTTGGCAGATACAAATTCCTAAGGATGCCATTTGGAATAAATTCTGCAAGTGAAGTTTTCCAACATGCAATTTTTTCAGGTTACCCTTGTGCCATAATAGTAGATGACTTATTAGTTGGCGACAATGGCGAAGCACAGCATGACAGAAACCTCAAAAAAGTTCTAGATGGAGCACATGAAGTAAACTTAAAGCTCAGTAATCTGAAGTGCAAAATTCTGAATTCCAGAAGTTGTGTGCATAGGTCATTTGTTTACAAGGACAGGCTTGAGACCTAACCCGACCAAGCAAGCAGCTATTCTAGACAAGTCAGCACCAGACAATGTACAAGGGTTTATAATGTTTTCTGGGCATGGTCAACTATTTAGGCAAATTTATACCAGATTTCAGTGAGTTGACAGCATCTTTAAGAAAGTAACATGCAAAAATGTTGCATGGTCATGGTTGGATCATCATCAGAAGACATTTGATGACCTTTAGCAAAAAAATTGCCACCCCACCTATGTTAAGATACTATGATGAAAACAAACCAGATGTTCTTTCCTGTGATGCTTCAAAAATTGGCGTAGGTGCAGTTATTCTTCAAGAGGGCAGACGAGTAGCCTATGCATCAAGAACACTAACTCAAAGTGTGATGCAGTATGCTCAAACTGACAGAGAGCTTTTGGCGATAGTATTGCATGTTCCAAGTTTCAAGATTCTATTTATGGTCAAGATATACAGATTGAAACTGATCATCAACCTCTAGTTACTATTCTAAAGAAGCCTATGCATTCTGCTCCAGCAAGATTACAAAGAATGATGCTTAAGTTGCAAAAGTACAATTTCAAAATGGTCTACACTAAAGACAAATTGCTCTGTTTGGCTGATACCTTATCTAGATAACCTAGACGTACAACAGAACAGCTTGATGCTGAGACTTTTGACTCTGATGTGATGTCAGTGCGTAATTTTTCCACCACTACATTTGAGTTAAGAGATCACACAGACTGATCCAATTTCACAAAAGCTTAATGTCAGATGGCCATCAAAGCAATCCAGTGTATCACCTGAGGTGCAAGGGTATTTTCCTTACAGAGATGAATTGTTGATGGAAGATAGCATTATTTTCAAAGGTCCTAAAAAATTGTTATTCCTCCATCCTTACAAGAATATATTCATATTTTGCATTGTGGTCACCCAGGTTAATCATCCACTAAGAGAAGAGCAATACAATTAGTATTTTGGCCTTCATTATCAAAAGACATTGATAGAGTCCTTTCTTCTTGTTCAGTATGCAATAGTACTAGATCGCATTTGCAAAGAGAACCGCTTCAGCTAAGTCCAATTCTTGAACTACCTTGGTCTACTGTAGCAACTGATATCTTTGAGTGGAACAATCAACACTACTTGGTTTTGGTAGACTGTTACTTGAATTGGTTTGAGATTGATCAGTTACCAAACTTCACCTCAACTGCTGTTATTACCAAGTTAAAACGTCATTTCTCAGTTCATGGTAGTCCACACAAACTTTTTTCTGACAGTGGTACTCAATTCACTAGCCAGTTGTTTCAGACGACAAAAGGCTTTGATCAAATAGAACAGATTATAGGCATCTGTGCCAAGCTGAGATCTTATTTGGTAGATTCTAATGGTGTGGAGTATAACAGGAATCGCAGACATCATCTTCCTGTACCAGAATCATCATTGCAGTCACAACACTATCTGTGATCCAAACTCTAAATCAAAGACTGAGTTAGACACAGTTTCTAGACCAGTATGTGTACAAAAGTCTGATTCTCTTCCAGAAAGTGATTCAAACATTCAACAGGTCAACTATTTTGCAGAAACTGTCCCAGTTGCTAAATCTAATTTCCAGTTTTATATCACACAATATGGACGAGTTTCTAAGCCTACTGTGAAATACGTAACAACGTGGACTTGATTGTGTGTGTACTTAGTATTGCATAATGCATGCTTATAGATTACCTGTGATTTCTGCATGCCAAACAATCTCATGACAAATTGCATGATCTACTTCTCAAAGAGGGAGCATTTAAATCAGAGTGTAACGTGTGTGTGCTATATCTTTAAGTATGTGAGACTGCGAGTGCATGTATAAATTCCAGACATGTGCAATCCCTATTGCCATTGTGTAGAAGGGTGCAATCCCTAGTGCCATTGTGTAGAAGCAGCCAGAGAGAGAGCATGCATGATTGCAGCTGTTAGTTTGTATATAAGTTACTTAAATTATAGTCAGTATGCCTCTATAGTGATGTGTCTGTATAAAATAAAGCTGCTAGAACAGAACCCACGAAGACTCATTAATTCGTGTCCTAACAAGAAAACGACACCTGCCTACCTTCTTCTTGGATGAATTAATGAGTGCCTGCAGTACTTTCTTGAGATACATACAGTGCCAGGCCTACTCATTCACCATGTATGTCCAGCTCTATTCCCAATGCGAGTCTGTTAAGCCTTTACTGGTGCGTACAAAGGCTGACAAGGATCTGTGTGTACAACAATCCTGTGTATAACAATCATTAAGGCACTGTCAGTGGTCTCAACCATTCCTATGTACTGGTGAAATTCCTCATATATACTCTGCAGTACTCTAATGATCTGTATCTGGCTCTCATATAACAGCCTGAGCTATGTCATAGCACGTCTGATGCCAGTCAGGAAAGGCCCTGTATATATCTATGGCTGTAGCTATGACGTGTGTTCACCGGTGACCTCTGTGTAAAGGTATGACAGTGAGCAGTGCCAACTCTAAAAGGGTAGTCTCTTCATCAAGGGGTTCAGGACGTGCACAAGAAACATGCGCCAGCTACGAAGTGTTCCCCTCAGCTGTAATGTCACTTCCTCATTCTGATGAATTTTTGAGCATGTGCCACTGCCCATGGAGTTATCCACCTGCTGCAGGTATGGGGAGTCACTTTGGGACTGTGTACCATTGTTCACAGACTATCATCAGCATGAGAATTATGACATCATTGTCGACAACCATTTTGCTGTCATCATCAGTCTGCTGAGCTGAAGCATAGGAATGTGACTGCTTCTGGTAAAGCCTATAAAGAAGTATGCCAAGAATTGTTTAACTGGACTTGTAACAGGTGGAATGATTCATACATAAAAATAAGATGCCCACATTCACCATGGATTTTCTGGAAAGTTTGTGCAACATCTGAAGTTGACAGTACCTGATGACAGAACATGTAAGGGGTTTGTATTTACACAGATGTCATGCCAACTACAAACTTAGCATAATTTAGAAAAATTGGGTACAGGTACACACTAACCTTCCATATTGTCTGAATGTGGTTTTTGCCGGGGTCTGGTTCACACCACCTATGATGATTCAAGAAGCATCCTCATCTGCATTAGTCCCCATTCATTATAGACAGAAGGTACTCCTCATCTAGCATTAAAAGTTGGAGTGTGGCAGGGCCATCATCAGTGCTGCTACAAGCAATTTCACTCTACCTAGCTTTTGTCTTAGCATGCCCCTCCATGCCATTTGCACTTTTCCTAAACGGTGCGAAGATGCAGTTCCTTTTCCCCTATAGCATTTTGTCAGACACTACTTGATTCCATTCCTTAGCTCTATCTGCCAGTTGTGACCCCCCTTTCTAAAAAAACATTTCCCTATGTCTTTAAAGCATCAATAAGGATATGATTCTCCTCAGGAATGAAGGCACCCTTCTCTTGTGTCTAGCTCCCACAGCTACAACCTTTACTAACCTGCAAGCAAGTTAGTCAAAAAAAATTACCCCTGCCTTAGATGTATGTATATTTAAGCAACTATAGATTATACATTCCACTGCATAACAACAAAAATGAAAAAGTAATAAGAACAACAAAGCATCAGTTCTGAAGTCAGTGTTTGACTTTCTGCTATACTTTCTGTGTTATGTATCCCCCTGATACATATCTAAGTGTTTGCTACAAGAGTGCAATACAGTATGCATTACACAATCATACAAGTCACTCCTTAGTTGAATGAAGGTGGTCTATACTTTGGACATAGTTATTAACCACTGACAGATATTACTGAAGTGCGCCAGTTTACAGATGTAGACAGCAATGAAAACGGCACCTTGCATATTCCCAAGTTTTTCATGTGTAAACAATCACATATTGTAATATTTCATGACTTACCAATAAAATACTACTACTGATTATCTACCGAGATTTTCACGGTAGCAAACCATTCACAAAAAATATATATATCAATAGATCAAATCCCTTCCTCTCAGCACAAGCATTAGTGTACCTCTGAAATGATCAGCTCATGGATGTTCAGTACTTCCTGTAACAAATGGAAAGTTAATTATAATACCCCTCTTGTAGCAAAGACATAATATTTTTTCTCAAACCTGATAACTTCTCAGCTTTACAGCCATAATTACTTCCCCATGGCCCACTCATACAGTTACAGCAAAACATGCTGCGTTGCCTCAAAAGAGTGCAGAAGAAAATGAAGGGTAAAGGGGTTGAGAGGTACTGCCAATCCTAAAGTTTTGTTATAAAACAAAAGACATAGGAAATAATGCATTTCTTCTGGCCAGGATACACACACACACACACACACACACACACACACACACACACACACACGTACGATGAGTAAACCAATGTTCTCTCTTACTCCTTTTTTCTCATGTCTCAACAGTCACTGAGATAACTGCTTATAAATCAGGAGGAGCACCAGCAGAGGGTGGCCAGGTTGGCGTAACAAGCTTGAAGTTTGACAAATACTGAAGAAAATATGATCATAGTTACAGTATAGTCAGTACATACCATCAGTGAGGTTTATGTAGTGAACTGACAACTCTGGTACCGGAAGTATAATCAGTCAGTGTGAAACAGTAGTTGTCAGTATTCATAGCTACAATACTTCACTGCAGATTATTTATAGGTCACTGCAGAACTTAAACCAGTCATTCACTCGTATCATATAAGAGGCAATGCCAATGAACATTAAATACTTGTCATTTTTTTTCTTTCAAACTTTAACTTTTCCCCTAACATTCTCTCCTATACCTTCTGCTCTTACTCTTTCCCCAACTTTTTTTTAAATAAGAAAATAGAAAAATGGAAGTCTATGTCCATAAAAAACATAGTGCCTATCCTCTCCCACCTCCTCCAGTACAATCTTAACATGTTCATTTTGTGTTTTCCCGTCTTCTTCCTCCATTTCCAGCTGTCCTATTTTGACCCTCTCCAACCTTAAAAAAAAAAAGGTGCTCACATAATGGCACCTTTCACTGTGAACAAAAGAAACCTTAAATTAACATAGGTAAGCTGTTGGCCAGTAGT
The DNA here is from genome assembly GCF_019279795.1 of Protopterus annectens. Lineage (NCBI taxonomy): Eukaryota > Metazoa > Chordata > Ceratodontiformes > Protopteridae > Protopterus > Protopterus annectens. The sequence goes on along the minus strand of NC_056735.1, from coordinate 1,129,000,047 downwards.
GCTCAGCTCTGCTTTGACTAGGTTCTCATAGAAATTCTAGGGAGATCTATGAAAGCTCGTACCCACAGCTGACTTTAGCTATATATAATATGAATTATTCTGCACATAAAGTACACTCATTTCTTTTAATTTTATGTTACTTCCGAAACGCAAAACTGATATGAACGTTTTGTTGCAGAGCTGAAAAGTTCTACAATAACTGCCACGTCTTCATGCTTTGTTCACTTACATTTTGGAGCAGTGGTGCTGTTGATTGAATTTAGACTCTCAAAAGATTTTATTATGAAAACGGTAGAAATTTAGTCATGAGACCAATGCAGCTCTGAGAAAAATCACTCACGCTTACTAGATTTTTACCTCACTGACAAAAATATAAAAAAGGGGACTTACCTTGCTAACAAGAAAGTCAGTGGCCTCAAAATGTCGCCCATACATCTTTGGTGACTCACCAGGAATAGGATCTATTTTAATGCAGACCTCCTGGCCCTTTCTAGCAGAATCCACTGGTTTGTGATTCATTTCAATGCTTGTAATTATTCCAATATCAACAAACTGCAGGGAAAAATATTTCATTCTTTTATACACTGCTACTCTATGATGACTGAAAATATTAACAAATATTCCTTATTATTTAACCCATTAATTAGTTTACAGTTAGAAAACTCAGGAGTACAAATAACAGAAAAAAGCATGTCTTGTGATATTCAAAGCAGATATCTTGCTTCTAAATATCTGCCAAGATCTTCATGTATCAAATGATTCTGTCGCACAGTCTGATTTTTTTGCTATTTTGCATGCCAACCATACAATCAATCACCAGGATACCACCTGATCGATAACTGCACAACTGTCACAGTGTTGCAATGTTAAACTTGGATTTAAATGATGAACAAAAACAATGCAGTATTGCATACAAGTTTCCACAAAATGTACAAACAAGAATCACAACTTGTAGAGCAGCACATCCCCTCCTCTGTTCAATTGTGTACACTTCAGTCAACAATCACAACCTAAACAGCACTCATGGTTTCATCCTAGGTAGGAAACTCACTGGTCCCAAGTGAACGGGTACTCCCGCCATCAACATAATGGTTGGACATCAAGCTCAACAGCCATGTTAAAAGGAAGCGAAATTTAGGGCTCCTCACCTATAACTGCACAGTTCTAATAATATATGTTACATATTCACTTTAGTTTTTCTCTGCCAAATAAAAAATTGCTGGAAGGTGAAGCTAGCTCTTTTCACCTCATCCATTTTGTGCTCTCCTGAATACTGTAACATTACTTATGTTATGTAACAACCAAGATGGACAGATTAGTTATAAACCTCCATATGCAAATGGAAAAATGCTTGAGTGACAGAAAAAAGCCCAGAAGCAAACTACAGGAATGAGGAGTACTTTAGACGTGAACAAAGACTGATATTGTGAGAATGACAATCGGGAAGAACAACAATGTGAAATTAGTGAATATATATGGGAAAACTGTAAGACATCCATCCCATTAAATGTTGTACAGACATATAAGGTGTGGTTCTACAAGTAGTAGTGGTAAAAGATGTAAGTTTGTTGACTGTGTTAAAATGGTCGATGAACTCAAAAAGCATAAACCCAATTTCATTTTTTTTTTTAAAGAAACATCTATATTTTTATTTTTTTTAATTTTTATTTATCATTTGTTGACCGGGAAAGTCCGACTAGGTTCCACAGAGCCTGTTTTCAGCGGAGGCCCGGGGAGAAATGCTCCAGATGCACGTCTTTGGAATGTATTCCATGTATCTATATTAAATTATCAAGTATGACCAACAGAGCTTCATCTGCAGTGGCTCCCTGTAGCTTTGAAAAATAATGGCGCCTCTGCAGCATGACACACACAGACGCACGGAGAGCGATCAAGTGATGGATTTTAAATATTGCTCTTATAAACTTGCTAGAATAACATGATTTCTTTTACCATGCATTTCACACACACTGAGAGCGATCGAGCAATTCCTTGGCGGCATCAGCATCTCCTGAAAGGTTTCTGTACCTCTCCACCATAACTCAAACTCTTAACCACAAGAAATCTGGACACAGCCACAAATAAAGTGGGAATAAAGGAAGAAAAATAGGGACATATTTTAAATGCTGCTCTTAGAAACTTACTTGACTAATACTGTTTCTGTTAACATGCATTTTCCACACACACACACACACACACACACACACACACACACACACACACACCTGCCAACTATACACTTTCCCAGAATATCCTGATTTTTGCCTCATATTTTTAGTTTGTTTCTCATAAAACTGTGTTTTCTGGCAAATTATTTACAGCTGAAGTCAGAAAATCTAGACATACCCTTCAGAAAATTCATGTTAATGCAAAACCTGTTCTATCGACTTTCTAATTTTGTAACAACAATATTTAAAAAGTATCCCTTATTTTTGGACCGTTGCCTCCCCCATTATTTATGGCTTTGTCCAGATTTCTTGCTATAAGAGGATGAAAGGTATCTCTCACACACACACACACAAAATGACAGCAACAGAGTGATCCCAATAAATATCTCAACAAAGGAACAAAAATGTGGACAAATTTTAAATGTTGGTCTTCTAAACAGTTCTTTTATATATAGTATAATAACTATATATAAAACTTAATATGCTGTGTTATCTTCATTTTATGGGTCAAATATGTTTTGTGGCTCCAGGTGAATTTTAATTGGTAGGAGAAATGCCAAATTGGCTCTCCTGATAATGAATGTTGCAGACCCCTGACATAACTGTAGCTGCAAACATTATACATCACTTCAAATACAGCCAGTCATTGTCAAACATTACCATAGCTCATTCAAATTTTATTTATGTATTTATTTTTATTTCACATTTGCTTACTGTAGAGGTCTGACTGGGATAGTAGCCTATTTTCAGATAAAATTAAAACATTAAAAGTTCAACATTAATCTGAGACAGGTACAATCATTACAACAGGTGTAAAATAAAACTAAGACAACTACTAGATTTACACAGAACTGAACACTGACATACTGGAGGTACAGAAAATTAGTTTGCAGAAATCAGATAATCATTCAAAAATGTCTAAACAGTGATGAGAAATATTAGTAGTATGACAACGTTCAAAAATGTGGATGCAAGTATCATCAGTCATGGTCAACCTTAAAACTTTACAGTGTTCTCCAAATTTGAATTTCTAGAGAATTCAACTGAAATTTATGATATGTAGACAGGAAATAAAACTCATATTGGGATAGAAGATGGATAAGTAGAAATGTAGAGAAAAATATAGCTGCAGACAAGGTTTGAAAAGACTGAGAGGACCTAGGGTTAACTACAGAATTTGGCAAGGGTCGAAGTAAAGCAGAATAAAAAAAGTGTTGGAGGAATGAAGATAAAAAAAAAAGCAGTTCAGCCTGGGGTGAGCAGGAGCATAACCAATTGTCATTTAGATGGGCTTTGAGCAGATTTTTGAGCAAAGTAGGGTTACTGGTGTTAAGAATATTCTGAGGGATGGAATACAATGATTTAGAGATGTCTCTCCATTTATATATTTGCTGATCTCTGGTTGAATTTTTCTTTTCTCGGGTCTCTATTACTTGCACAAAGTTTTCTAACTTCAAATACCATATGGGCGAAGTTAGACATCTTTTTTTTTTTTTTTTAGTATCTGAAGACTAAAAAGAAAATGATTAACTTTAACAATTGGCTTAGTTTCTGGTGTCATTCCATGGAGATTCAGTACCTGGCAGCCTGAGAAGATATGACTGACAGACCATGATGCTTTGCCAGAGATGGCCTGAATCTGTCTCACTTGGGCTTCAAGCTTCGGGCAAAGGCACTTGCCTCACCCATAGTGCCTGTTTTAGAAAAAGTGAGGAGGTTAAAACTACCAACATAAAAATTTAAACAAAACCCAAATTAAAGGGCATGCTGCTAAACGCTAGGAGTCTAAACATGAAACGGCACTCATTACAAGCATTCTTAACCCTGGAAAATACTGACATCTGCGCAGTCACAGAAACTTGGTTCGAAGCTGCGGAGAGCACCCCAGCCATACCTGGTTACTCATCTCATCATACATTTAGATCCCAAACTGTGGGCAGTAAAGCCAAAGGAGGTGTAGTTTCAATATGTATTAAAGACATACACACCTCCAGGCTGGTCAAACAGTATGACGCACAGGAGGCACTACAGGTGCAGTTAACCACTGACAAGACCCTTATACAACTCATCGGTAGCTCTAGTTACCGGCCCCCAAATCTAACTCAAGATGCCCAAACTGCCTATCTAGACCGCTTCGAATCTATCAAGATTCAACCCTTTACCCTCACCCTGGGTGACTAACTACCCAAACATAGACTGGTCTGGAAGAGCTACTCATGCCAGAACACAAATGCCAAGATATTCTTCGATTTTGTCAATGCAAATACTTTGGAATAGCTAGTCGATACCTCCACAACAGGTGATAATATCTTGGACTTGGTATTAACCAATATGAGTAGCCACTGCAGAATCCCTGCAGTATCATCCTCCCTTGTAAGATCCAACCATAAAGCGATCACGTTCAAAGTCGCCATCACCCCCCCCCCCCCCGGCAAGGGTCAAATAAAAAAACTTCTCCAAAGCTGATTACAGCCTCCTGAGGGATGGTATAAACACCTTCACAGCCTCCTCTCCCTCTCAAGTAACTGGCACCTGTATGCAGAACTATACCAAATTACTATACGAACATTTATATAGATACATGGAATCAGGAATATCCAACAGGACTAAATCATCCTTCGCAGGACGAGTAAATCTGTCTGGTGGACATCTGCAATAAATAAACTATAACAAAAAAAATTATGCTTGTCCAGGACCAAGGACAGCAGGTGCCCAACTGGAAGCAATCTCTCCTTAGCCTAAACAACCAAATAAGATGACTTGTGAAATCCTCCAAAGCAAACTGAGTCCAAATTGGCCACATCTACTACAGACAATCATAAGGCCTTCTTCACATATGTCAGTAATCTCAAAGGTAGCACCCAGATCTGTTCAGAACTGGTGGTCAAGGACACCACATATACAAATGCCGTAGATATAGCAATCTTGCTTGCTGACAGATTCAGCAAAAATTTCATCCCTCTGTTCCCCCCTATCAGTAAATCAGGACATTCCCAGTACCTACCCCCTTCCCCTTATATCTAGGGATGAAGTCATCACTGCTCTCTCATAGGCAAAAAAATACAGCCTCCATGGGACCCGATAACATTCCAGGCTGCATCCTACATGAACTCAGGCAGGAACTTGCAGCACCATTAGGCACCCTATTCAACCAAAGCCTGAGTACTGGATTTATCCCAGCTGAGTGGAGGACAGCCACTGTCATCCCTTTACACAAAGGTGGAGCGTCCACTGATCTGGGAAATTATAGACCCATCAGCCTAACTAGCCTGATGTGCAAGGCCATGGAATGGATTATCATGGACTTCATTAACAAGGACATTGGCAACCTCCAAACACCTGATCTCTCACAATTTGGCTTCAAAGAGAGATCATGTCTGTTAAATTTGGCCGACTTTTTTGAGACAGTCACCAAAGCCATGGATGAGGGGAAGACAGTGCACACCGCCTACGTTGACCAAACCAAAGCCTTTGACACTATTCCCCATTTGGTCATAATAAACTCTCTCAACTAGGCGTCAATCCGTATGTTACCAGATGGGTAGCTAACTGGCTCACTGATGGAACCCACCTGGTCAAAATAGGGGAAGCCACCTCAAGCAGTAGACCTGTATTGAGTGGTGGACCCAAGGATTCAGTCTTTGGGCCTCTTATCTGGGATATATTTTTCTGAGGTGCAGGCCAAAACCAGTGGGCTATGGCTGACCAAGTTTCCAGATGACTATCATCAATTCCCCCTAGTGACATGGACATCCTCCAGGAGGGTCTCACCCAAACAAATGACTGGTGCCAGAAACATGGCCTCAAGCTGACTACAAAAAAATGCATTGTCCCCTTTCGAGAAAGTGATGTCCCCACAAATTATCACATTAATAACAACTTCGTAAGCACGCAAACAGTCATGAGGGATTTGGGCACCCAGTTTGATAGCAACCTGACTTTTGACCACCATGTTACTTCCACTGTACAGAAAGCTTTCTACATGGCCCACCTCATAAGTAAATTAATCTCATCCAAGGACAAGGAGGTCATAACATCCCTGTATTCTTCCCTAATAAGGCCCATCATTGAGTACAATGCCCCATTTGGCATGTACCTCGCAAAGCACATGCAGCAGCTGGAGAGATCACAGAGGTTCCTCACCAGGAGAATCCAGGGCCTCAAAAATCTTCAATACACAGACAGGCTAAAAGCCCTATCCCTCTATACTCTGTTACATACAGACTCCTCAGAGGTGACCTCTGTCTGGCATACAAGGCGATCTCGTACCCCACCTTGATGGGACTGACTGCTGCATATCCGCAAGTCAAGCTCCATTCGAGTAACCCGCACATGTGGCTTCAACCTGGTCTGTGACACAATAGGACTTGTTGGCGGGACAGATGTGTGTCCCAGAGGCTCCTCCATCTGTGGAATAGACTCCCTCTCCACATCAAGCAGAGTACCTCTTTACCCATTTTTAAGCACAACCTGGATAAATGGATGGGAAATAGAAAATACATCCCTGGGATTCCACCCATGTTCCTGCTGGACAGAGGCATTGGGTGCTGATTTGTCTATACATGGGCTAAACTATTGGCTAGCCTTATAAGGGCCAATAGCCTAGTAACTTCCTATGATCCTATGATATAAATAAAGAGATTCCCCAAAAGCTGTTATTGGATTTAGAAATTTTTATCTCTACTCATCCTCCCTTCTCAGTTGCTCCCTACACTAAATCCAACTTCCAATTCACTAATGCTGAATTAATTCTGGCCCGACTTCAGATAAACAGATATAAACATATATGTATAAGCCCTTCCTCTATGTCCCTATCCTTGAAGATATTCTCTCCTGGTTCTCCACCAATATTACCAATGAGACTATAATCCTACATGATGTAAATATTAACTGGGCCACCATTCAATCTCCGATAAACCCCCTAAACATAAACCTCTACAACTTCTCTCAGCTAATCAATTCCACAACCAGACCTTCCAAAGACTACTCCCCTCTGGAAGCACCCTTGACCGGATTCTGGTCTCTCACCCACATTACATATCTGATAGTGGTACCCTCCCCGAATCTCTTAGTGATCACTTTCCCACTTTTGCTCATCGCCTTTCCTCCTTCTTACAACTGTCTCACTCCTATATTTCCACACCCTCCCTAAAAAACTTCAACCCCAATACCTTCTCCAATACACTAAAACGTATAAACTGGGGACCTCTAAAAACTCTCTCCTTAGAAAATGCCGTTACTTACTTTAACACAACATTCTTAAACCTTTTCGACACCACTGCCCCCTTGAAAACAAAAAGAATGCAAGTACAAAATACTTTGTAACAGAGTTAAAAAACTTATTGCATCAGACCGTAAATCCGACTTCTCCATACTTCAAAGTAACCATAAGACTAATGCTAAAAGGTTCTGGGATGGTATCACCACACTCCTTAACCAAGGTAGAAAGGAAAACCCCTACCCTGATCCAAATGCCTCCGACATGGACTTAGCCACCCAATTTAACTCTTTCTTCACTGACTCCATAAGCAAGCTAACATCATCCTTCACTAATAATCCTACATCCTCTACTTTACCTTCCCCTATCTCTTCCTCCTTAAGCACTTCAATGTCCCTACCTCCTCTCTTCTCTCTGAAACCCATCCCTGTATCTACTATAAAAAAAACTTCTCCAGAAATTAAAAACATGCACCAATGCCCCTGATAATATTCCTTCCTACTTTTTAAGGACAGCTGCAGAAACCATTGCCTTCCCCATCTGTATTCTAATTGGTCAATCCAAGAATGCCTTGTATCTCAACTTTGGAAAAAGGCCTTTATTATATTCCCCTTCACAAAGGTGGCAACAATATTATCCCCAATTTTCGACTTATCGCCATCTTATCCCCCATCTCTAAACTTCTTGAAAAATGTATCCACCTACAACTCCTACCCTATCTCATAGACAAACACCTGCTAACTCGCACACAACACGGATTCAGGCCTGGCCACAGCACTACCAATGCTCTCCTCTCCTTCCTTGAGACTATTAAATCCGGGACTCAGGCTGCACTGCATCTTCCCTCCTTTTAGATCTCTCAAAGGCATTGGATATTCTCTCTCACAACCTTCTCTTAACTAAATTCTCTAATCTAAATCTATCTTCTCCATCACTTGGTTTACTAGCTACCTATGTTCTAGGCAACAAGCAGTCAAATGGAAAAAAAGCCACCTCCCCATTCCTCAATACTCCCACAGGTGTACCCCAGGGTTCCATTCTTGGGCCCCTACTGTTCAACGTTTTCATAAATGACTTCCATCACTCCATCCATAATGCAAAACTTATCCAGTATGCAGACGATTCAACAATTATATGCTCTGCCATCTCCACCTCTACTCTCATAAAACTAACCCATGATGCCTTCTCTTCCACTGAACAATGAATGTTAGATAACCACCTAGCGCTCGGTGTATAAAAAAAACCCATATATTTACCCCTTCTAAAACCGCCACCAATGACAAAAACTCATTCTCAGTCACCAGTCAGAATAAAATACCTCTTGAAACAGTATCCAATGGAAAACTTCTAGGTGTCCTAATTATCAGCTTAAGTTTGATATCCATTTACAAACTCTACCACCACAATCGTTACCTCACTGCCTCCACCAAGTTTGTTCTCTCTGACACATCTCATCTCCTCTCTCCTATATGGTGCCCCACTCCTTACTAACCTACAATCTTCTCTCAAGACAAAACTCTCTTCCTGCTACAACAAAATTTCCAAGTTTGCCACAGGGTATAGATCCTCCCCCCATCACTGTACTGCCTTTCATAAACTAAATTGGCTTGAGTTGCCCAATTATCTTACCTACATTTGACTCACCCATGCTCACAAATTCATCTTCAGCCCCTCTCTTTGCCCCTCCCTTGCCTCCACCTTTAAAATGCACCAACCCAACTGACTCTTAAGGACCAATACCCAAAATCTGATTGAATTGCACAAGCCCTTCCACCCACCAGGTAAATATCTACTGTCTTTTTCCTTAGCACGCCTGAATGTGGGATTGTGTCAAAAGGCTTTGCCAGGTTGAGGTATGCTGTGAGCACAGATCTGCCCTCGTCAATGGCTTTGGTCACATTTTTAAAAAAATCTACAAGTAGAAGTAAGTAGCAGTCCACAAAAAATCACAAAAACTGATAGGGCAAAGAAGAGCCATAAAGACGATAAAGTGGACTATTGAGGATAAGAAAAACAATTATATATTATTATGCAAAAAGCCCAGAATTTCCAGTCACAAGCTATACAAAATGATTGAGAGAGAAATTAGAGGAAAGAATATTTTGTCAAGAAAAACTGTCAGAAGCTTCAAATGAAAATTTGCGTTCATTAATACAACAGATTTGTGTAAAAACAGTACATAGATCAAGAAACTTTGATCTGTTTGGAAAAAGAAGCATCTGAGGAAGTGCGAAAATATAAAAAACCTAGAGATATTTGAACAATATAAAATATGGACATTGGAAAGAGAGTGAGATGTGATATGGTGCAATACTTATACACAGAAAAAAAAACAAATTAAACAATATAAAGAAGGCAGCCCCAAAGATATTTGGAGAACCACAGGCAAAGGGATCCGGATATAGAAAATTCTGCAATAAAAAAAAAAAAAATATCACAAAGATGGAATGTAGAAAAGAAGCTTAGTAAAGTAGAAGTTAAAAAAATAGTAGTTGAAGTTATGGAATGCCTGCAAAGTGAAGGATTTGGTGTATAGGTCTAATACAGGTTATATCACAGCACAATGGAGTGAGTTCCCAAAGAAAGGAGAAACAGGAAGATAAGGAAACATCCGAAGAGGAAATATGCACATGGGAAATAAAAAGAGATTTAATATGGTGCAACATTTATGCAAAGGAGAAAGCAAAACTAACCAATACAAAAAGAGCAGCATCAAAAATATTTGAAGAGAAATACTGGCAAAGGAATCCGGACATGGAAAACTTTACAAAACACAAAATAAAAAAGGAGATTAGTAATGGAGAAGTTAAAGAAATAAAAACTGAGGTTATGGAGAACCTGCAAAATGAAGGGATTCAGTTTAGAAAATTGAATGCAGAAAGCACAACAGGATAGAGCAATGGATATCCAATTTAAGGGGAAACCAGTGAAACGGGAAGCAACCGGTCAGGTGCCATATCAAGATATTTTGGAGCCTTCCACAGGAAACCAGTATAAACCTTCACTTGAAGCTAGACAGCAAGGAAAGGAACAGGAAACTGTTGACTGCATCAGAGTTTCCACAGTTTCCTGTTCAATAAAACTCAAAAAGTCAGAAGTCTGATAAAACAAATGAATGCAGTAATTAGAAATGTCCATAGAGATCCGTGTGATATAACAGAAGTAAACAGGATACATTAGTGGGCTGCTAAATTAATAACTGATAAATTTCTGCCACAAGAGCACAGGGTAGTGAGGGAAGGAAGGGGAGAAATTGAATACCATCATTGAAGTATCAAATAGAGAAAACTATAAAGCAATTAAGACAGAGAGTGTCACTCTTAGAAGACTATAGAAGAGGGAATAGAACAAAAATACGGAGAAAGACAGATGTGATTAAAGCAATGCACAGTATCAGAACAGACCAGGATCTATCACAAACAAAAAATTTCAGCAAAAGCCGAAAAACTTAGACGATACACAGATCTACATAAAGGAAAAGTACAAAATAAGCAATTTATTGATGACCCAAAAAAGTTTTATAATGAAGTGGGAAATAAGATAAAAGGAACTGAAAGACCACCAAAAAAAAGAGGAAGGAGAAACATTTTGGAGAAGTATCTATGAAGATCCTGTGAAACATAACAAAGATGCTAAATGGATAGATGAAATAAAAGAAAGAATAAGTTTAAAGGTGCAGGATACGAAATGGGATGAAGTAACAGCCAGAGAGATTTCTTGTCTCTAACTAGAAGACAACAGGCCCAGATGCAGTACCTAACTTTTGGTTAAAATTAACATCTTTGCACGAAGATTTAGCTATAAGTAAAAACTATTTATATGCACAACCCAAACAGACACCAACCTGGCTAACAACAGGCAAAACAATGCTCCTTCTTAAGAGTGAACCTGCAAGCTACCCTAAAAATTATAAACCAATAACTTGCCTTCCGACGACGTATAAACTATACACAGGAATGGATGCCAACAGAGTTATAGTTACTTAGAAGAAAACTCAATTATGGCAGTAGAACAAAAGGGCAATAAAAGAAAGTCATATGGAACAAAGGATCATGTGTTAAATAAAGTCATACTGGAGAACTGGAAAAAGGGAAAGAATTTAAGTATGACAAGGACTAACTATAAAAAAAGCATTTGATAGTATCCCACATGCATGGATAACAGTGCTTAAAAATGCATAAGATACACCCTACACTGATCAACTACATTATAGTGACCATGAAAGAGTGGCAGACCACTTTGCAATTAAGTCATGATAAAGGACAGATCATTATCCCAGGGATAAAAATTCAAAGGGGAATATTCCAGCGTGCCACTCTGTCACGACTGGTATTCTGCCTTGCCATTAACCCACCCATTAATCTCTTTACTTAACAACTTAGGCCAAGTGTAAAGACTTCTCATCTTTTCTTTGTCGATGATTTAAAACTCTATCTTTCATCAGATGAGGAACTGAAAGCACAACTGCAGGTTGTCAAAACCTTTTCAGATGATATAAGAATGTCATTTGGTCTTGATAAGTGTGCAAAAGCAACCTTTAAAGTAGGAAAACTGCAGCACCGAGAAAAAATCAGTTTGGGACAAGAATGTGATATAAAAGAACTTGAGCAAGCGAGTGTATAAATATATGGGAATTGACGAAGGATCAACAATAAAACATGAACAAATGTGAATAAAACTTAGTAAGGATATAAGACTTAAATTAATTCTGAAAACAGCACTGACATACAGGAAATAAATCCAGGCTATAAATCAAATTGTTCTTCCTGTCCTAACTTACACTTTTGGAGTGAGTGACTGGCCCAAAACGTGGTGGATAGATTAGACAGGAAAACAAGAAGGATGCTTCATACTCGCCAAATGATTTACAAAAATCAGTGTATACCAAGACAATATATTCCCAGTTTCGAAGGAGGGATGGGTCCCCTTGAAATTGATGACATGTATAGATCTGAAATCATGGGACTCCACACACATATGCTGACATCAAGACCCAAATGTAATGAAAGTTTTGAAACATGAGGAGAATAAATCTAAGATGACTTCTCTGCTTAATTTAGCAGAAGCATATCGGCGTCAAAGATGATAAAAATCAGGCAGTAACTGAATGTGTCAAAAAAACAAAAGAAAGAATATAAGGTGAAGGACAAGATGAGAAAGCAAGAAATGTGGAAAAAGCATAAATACAATTGCAAACATAGAACACTTTTATAAGAACCTCATGTTGATCAGGAACAAATACAGGAATAGCTAAGGAGAGGAAAATTTAAACCAAGAGACGAAAGGTTAATACGAGCCACCCAAGATAGTGGGGCTATGTACACACTAGTTTACAAAGCCCACTGAACATGTGGGAGAAAGACAAATGTAGGTTTTGTAAAACCGAACTAGAAAGAGTCGCACACCTCATTGCTGGATGTGACATAGTAATGACAGAAGGCCTATATACTGAAAGGCATAACACTGCAAGACTGTTGGACTGAGGATTGTGTAAACATTATGGCATTGAAGTCGCTGAAAAACACTGGAAACAAGACCCACAAAATATTATAGAAAATGATGGTTTACATCACATGGGCTCACCCATTACCAACAGTTAAAAAGATATATGCTAGAAAACCAGACAAGATGAGAAGGCAAGAAATGTGGAAAAAGCATAAATATAGTTGCACATATAGAAAACTTTTTGAAGAACCTCATGTTGATCAGGAATGAACACAGGAATAGTTAAGTTGAGGCAAATTCAAACCAAGAGACAAAAGGTTAATATTAGTCTCCCAAGATACTGGGCTACGTACACGCTAGTTTACAAAGCCTATTGAACATGTGGGAGAAAGACAAATGTAGGTTTTGTAAAACTGAACTAGAAAGAGTCACACACCTCATTGCTGGATGTGACATAGTAATGACAGAAGGCCTACATACTGAAAGGCATAACACTACAAGACTGTTGCACTGGGGTCTGTCTAAATATTATGGCCCTGAAGTGGCTGAAAAACACTGGAAACATGAGCCACAAAGCATCATAGAAAATGATGAAGTTTATATCACATGGGATCACTCATTACCAACAGTTTAAAAGCTAGATGCTAGAAAACCAGACATAGTGGTCCAAGAAAAGAAGACAAAAGCAGCATTGACCACTGAAATTGCTACACCTAGTGACTACAGTGTCTTGCGTACAGAGATACACAAATTCATAAAATATTAGGATCTGCAGGCAGAAACAAGAGCAAAGTGGAAGAAAGATACCCAGACAGTTCCAATAGTAGTAACGGGTCTTATAAAAGAGAATTTACAATTGTATTTAGATACGTTAACAATCCATGTAACCCCGTACGAATTGCAGGAGTCGTCATTACGGGGCACACTGCGAGTGCTGCGGAGATTACTTTTGGCTGACATCAAAGACTGAAGCAATACTAACTTCATGAACTTTAATCATACTTTGACATAGGAATGTGGTCCATTCCTGTCATAGTATTAGAAACCCAAAAGATTTGGAGAAATTAAAAAAAGAGCAGGATCTGCCCTTCAAAGCCAATCTGGGTAGGATCCAGGGTTTGGAGGTCACCTATGTCTTTAGTTATGAAATCCATAATGATACGTTCCATGGTCTTACAGATGTGACTTGTCAGGCTTATGGGTATAGAATTCCCCAGGTCTGTTGTTAGGCCACCTTTGTTGAGGGAAGAAAGAAGTTATGTTCTTACCATAACTTTCCATCTGTGTTGTTGATCTTCATTCATTCATTACTGATGGGTGTCTGTTCCATCCTCGGAACAGAGTCAGCCTTGTAACAAGCTCATGCCAGCCAAAAAACTCTCTAGCTAAGCTTTCACCCAAAAATGCCCTTCCCCTTATTACCTCAGATCAAGTTTACCTAATGTAAGTACGGCAGAGGCTCTCTCTGGGCAGAAAAAAAAAAGCTCAACAGGCGCAGGACTCGATCCCCCAGGAGCCTTAGGAGGGGGAAGGAGGATGGGACATAATGAATGAAGATTAACAACACAGATGGAATGTTATAGTAAGAACATAACTTCTTTATCTGATGTTAATCGTCATTCATTCCTTACTTATGGGACAGAGTCCCTAGCTACCTTTATTCCTGGAAGGCCCTTATGGAAGAATGTTCCTGAGTACCATTGAACCGAAGGATGCTTTTCCCCTGGAGGCCAAATCCAATTTGTAATGCATGATAAAGGTAGGAGGGTTAGTCCAGGTTGCAGTTACACATACATCATTCAAAGAAGCTTTCGCACGGAACGCAGCAGAAGTAGCTACTGACCTGGGTTAATGTGCTCTGAATTTAAAAGGCAGAGAGGTCTTGTTCTTTTGGTAAATCACGGTTATGCAGGTTCTCAACCATTTGACCAAAGTTACCTTTGAAACAGGACTACCCATTCTTGGTCCTGAGAAAGCCACAAATAATTGCTCTGATTTACATACTGATTGTCTTCTGTCCAAGTGAAAACGTGGTTGCCTATGTACGCCCAAGCAAGGATAGGCAATACTCTCCTTTATTTGAGTTGTTTGGAAAAAATACTGGCAGGTCAATTGTTTGGTTAATAATCAGTTCAGAAATAACTTTAGGTAGGAAAGGATGGATTTGTTCGGTGTGATGCTCTGTCTTTGTGAAATATCATACAAGGATGTCTGAAACTCAAAGCTTGAAGCTCTGAGACACATCTAGCTGATGTGATAGCTATAACAAATAATGATTTCCAGGATAGAAATTTTAGATCGCAAGTAGAGGCATGTTCAAATGGAGGCCGTGTCAGAGACTGTAATACTAAAGTTAAGTTCCAAGGTTCTACTGGTTCCGTGAAAGGGTGTCTGATATGTAGAACACCTTTTAGGAACATTCTGCAGAGATGGTGGGATATAAGGGAAGAATCTTGAAAATCAGTACGGAAATTTGAGATCACAGCTAAGTGCACTGAATGGTTGAAGCGGCTGCTCCTGAATCAAGAAGGTTTGACAAATATTCCAAAACCACAGTAACTGGGGCTGAGAAAAAGGATCCAGCTTTTTTTTTTTTTTTTTAAACCAAATGAGGAATATTTTCCATTTGCTGAAATAGGTTTTCCTGGTGGATAGTTTATGAGAAGCCAGAAGGATATTATGCACAGGGGATGTGAGGTTATCCTGCCTGGTGATTACTGGAACTGGAAGAAGCAATCTGTCAGGATGAGACTGGAAATGTTCGGGTGAGTCAACCCTTGTGGGTGTGAGATCAGTTCTGGAGAGGGATCCAGAATCCATGGGCGATCTAGTAGGTGAGGCTAAAGGAAGGGAAACCAAATTTGTCATGGCCAATAAGGGGCAATGAGGATTACTCTGCTTCTCAAATGAAGGGCTTTCTTTAGAAATTGGGGAATCAGGAGCAATGGAGGAAAGGCATACAAAAGACCCGTAGGCCAATCATGGATCAGAGCATCCCTCAGGGACTCCCCCTGCGGGGTGATTAGAGCAAAGTAGCTGCTGCATTTGTGGCTTGCTGGAGACGCGAAAAGATCGCAGCAAGGCTGGCACCAGTGACTGAAGATCTTCGCTGCAATAGCAGGATTGAGGGACCACTCGAGGCAGTAGGCTGCATCTGCTCAGCTTGTCTGCAATCACTTTGGAACTCCCGGAAATGTGTGGCTATCAGAAAGCAATTGGAAGCTATTGCCCACTGCCAAATTCTCATAGCTTCTTGACATAAAGGGTAGGATATGGTTCCCCCTTGTTTGTTGATGTACCAGACCACTGATATGTTGTCTGATTGAACTGAAATAGTCCCCAAAGAAAGGACAGAATATAATGCTTGCAACGCCAGAAGCACTGCCCTCAGTTCTAGGACATTGATATGCTGGTTGGCCTCTGTAATCGACCAAGTGCCTTGGACAGTCTTCCCCTGGTAAAGCCCCCCCCCCCCCATCAGGGAAGTGTCCGTGGTCACTGTGGGCCTGGGCTGTTGAGGAGAAAAGGGACAGGTCCATTGCTGTCCATCTGGCTTCATCCATCACATTAGAACTTGTTTGCATCATTGTGTTATTCGAATTCGGAAGGATAGGGGGTGATGTAATGGGTATCACTGAGTTAGAAGGAACCACTGTAGGATTCTCATGTGCAGTCTTGCTACAGGAACTATAGTGATCTTATCCTGAGTAGTCTGTAATCTGGTAGAGCTACTAGATAAGTTGTTGTGTTGAGGATAGCTCCGATAAATTCTAGGGATTGAGAAGGAGCTAGATTGCACTTTCCCCAATTTATAGAGATTCCTAGATGTTCTGCAAAGTCTTAGTATGTACAATAATGCTGTCTCCAGTAGAATCTTGGTGAGGAGCCAATCGTCCAAATATGGAAACACTCAGAATCCTTGTATTTTCAAGTGAGCTGTTACCACCGCCATGCACTTTAACACTCTGGGGGCTGCAGATAGTCCAAAGAGCAGTACTTGGAATTAAAAGTGATTGGCTCCAAGCCAGAAGCACAGAAATCTTCTGGAGCGTTTATCCATTTTTATATGGTAATACGCATCCTGAAGATCTATCGAGCACATCCAATCATCTTTCTCTAGTAACGGAAGGATATACTGAACCATGACCATTCGGAATTTTTCTTGTTTGACAAATTTGTTTAGGATGCTGAGATCTAGAATTGATCTCGAGTCCCCTGTCTTTTTTGGCACTAAAAAAATAATCTTGAGTAAAATCTAGATACCGTCTCACCTGGTGGGACTGTCTGGATGATGCTTTTTTTGAAGCAGCTTTTGAATTTCTAGTGCTGCTGCTGTTTCCCTTTGACTAGGTGGAATGTCAAGAATTCAAGATGGTGGAGTTGGACAAAGGTTGAATGAAATGTGGTATCCTCTGGTAATGATTTGTTCTACCCATAAGTCTGTTGTTAGAGTTTGCCAGGCAGAATGGTACAAGGAAAAATGTCCCCCGACTGCTTCTAGAGGAAATCAACTGGGCCGCTCCTCAGGAGCGCTGGTAGGGTTGCCCAGAGAAATAATCCCTGGAACCCTGGTTACGTGGACCTCCTATGCTCCTAAAGGGGCATCTTCTGGTTGAGTTACCCCCCTCTGCCATGGGGGGTATACGCACCACGCGTGTCATGGAATACACCCTGTGATTTTTTTGTGCCACATCTTTCCACTGCTCTGGTTCCTAGAATATGGACGTTGAGGTGTTGAAAAACATATGCCCACGGCAGAAAGAGTCTTGCCATCCTTTTCTTACCTGGCCAGTCTGTCCATGACTTTAGAGCCTTAGAGGGAAGAGGCTTCCATTGGAGCATTCAGGAAGGAAGACTTAAAGGGGTCTGCAAAGTCACAAAGAGCATCCAAGTGTGGCGCGTCATGACAATGCCTGAAACCGCTGCTCTTGCAGCTCCTTCCGTGGTGTGAGAAATCAGACACATGGAGGAGTTGGAGATGGATTCCAGGGTACCTAGCTATGAGGCAGCCTTGTCACGGACCTCGTCAGACACAGCTCCTGCTAAAGTTTCGGACAGTTCAGTTACTAAGTCTCTCTGAAGCCTGATGAAGTGTGCCAGATAATTCAAAGACCTAACTGCAAAGGTCGATGATGCAAAGACTCACTTCCTAAGCCTGTCTACCGCCTGGGACTCCTTGTTTGGGGGGGTGGACAGTCTGGCTTTCCTCGGCCAGCTCTCTGTCGGTGGCAGCCACCACCACAGCATCAACTGGAAATCCCTTGGACCAGTGAGGATGTTGTTCCAGGGGGGATAAAATTTTGTCTGGCCTCTGGGGGATCGGTTCAATGGTGTCAGGACATTTCCATACACCCTGCACGATGAGCTGAACTAGCTTGTCTACAAGTGGGGTCACACAAGAGGTAGAGCACGAAAAGGCCTGAAGGAACACTGACTCCTCTGAGGAAGGGTTGGAGGGCTTCCAGTCACTCCTGTTTCAATATTTCCAGGATGTCTCCAAAGGAGACATCATCAGGGGGCGACCATGGGGACCTTTCCCCTTCATCGTAGTCTGTGTCTTCGGTTACAGACTCCTCAGGGCAGTCTACGTGCTTCCTCTTGCAAGTCGTCTTACGAGGGACCTCCCTCAGTGGGAGCTTCTGAGGAGGATTCAGAAGAAAAAACACCCTGTGGAAGGGTATCCTGAGACTCTTATGCTCGCTGTCCTGTAGTAGTGGCTTGCATCAGCTGTGGCTCAGAGGGAGGATATAGTGAGAGGTCCAACACCGGAGACCTGCCTACTGAGGCAAGGGCCCTCTCCATTGCCTGAAAAGCTGGCCCACCTGAAGAGGGATGGGAGCCCGGAAACAAGAAAGACAACCTCGGAACAGGGGTCACATCCCGCTCCAATGAAAGTACAGTTTTGTACCTACCATAAATGTAGATGTTCGAGTGCTAATACAGCTGCAGTCATAACAGATGGGTTCTCCTGCCGTCAGGCGGGTCCTCGGTCGGCCGAATTCCAAAGTCTGGGTCCAGCGTCGGTTATCGTCGCTTCCTCCCTGACGTCAGTGCGACAGAGGTATAAAAGAACCAGCCGACGCCATTTTCTTCAGTCTTTCTTGCCCCAGATGTCAGGTGCCCCCAGAAGGAAGGCAATACATAAAATAATGTAATAATGCAAAGCAATATAATCAAAAAAAACAGTAGTTGCAAGCAAATACACCATAAAAGAATACCCCTAGAGGGGAAGGTGGGAGGGAAACCTGGACTGCAGCTTTATTAACACTCGAACATCTACATTTATGGTAGGTACAAAACTGTACTCTGTTCATCGTGCATACAGCTGCAGTCATAACAGATGGGTAGAATCCCAAAGCTAAGAAAGGGGTGGTAGGCACTAGGTGGAGCTAGGAGGAGCTAAAATGCCCTGCAAGACTGCAGTGGCAAAGCCTGCTCTAGACTTGGAGTATAATGGTAGGTTGTAGTGCTTAGAGAAGGTATGCACAGAACTCCAAGTGGCTGCTTCTAAAATATCCTTGGGTAGGAACTCCTCTGAGGAAGGCTGCAGAGGTGGCTGTGGCCCTGGTGGAATGAGTTCTAATGCCTGTAGGTACAGTTTTGCCATGAAAGGAATAGCAAAAGCGTATGCAGTAGGCTATCCATTCTGAGATTGCCTGTTTGGATATTGACTTTCCTTGAGCTCCTACCGCATAGGCCACAAAAAGCTGTTCTGATTTTCTGAAAGGCTTTGTTCTGCCCAAATAATAACGCAGTTGTCTGTGGATGTCCAAGGAATGCAGTAATCTCTCCCCTTTGTTTTGACGATTAGGATAAAAAGTAGGTAAATGTATGGCCTGATTTAAAGCTACCCTGGATACCACTTTAGGCATAAAGGACGGGTTGGTACGTAATGAAACTCTGTCCTGATGGAAGATGTTGAAAGGCCGGACAGCCATAAGAGCCTGTAGTTCTGAAACTCTACGAGCCGAAGTGATAGCCAGAAGGAAAGCTGTTTTCCAGAACAAATATTGTAAATCTGATGAGGCAGCTGGTTCAAAAGGGTGCAAAGTCAGTTTTTCCAGAATGAAATTAAGATCCCAAGCAGGTATTGGTTGTTTTCTTGGAGGTCTTAAATTCTTAGCCCCTCTGAGGAACTGTCTTAATAGAGGGTGAGAGAATAAAGGTGGATCAGTGTTGTATTCTGCAGAAATGGCTGAGGCATGGATTTTGATGGAGGAGAACGAACGTCCACTGCTTAGCAGTTCGGCCAAATATTGTAGTATTTGAGGTAAATTCAGTTTTCCAGGGCACTGGCCCTTCTTTTCATTCCAAACACAAAAACGTTTCCATTTTGCAGAGTAAGCTTTTTTAGTTGATGGCCTTCTGGCCTCCAAAATGACATCCTGCTCCTCCTTGGAGAGCAGGGCCTGCTGTGATGCTAAGGAATCTTCCATGCGGCTAGATTGAGTGTCTTCAGCTGACTGTGAAGAGCTTTGAAGCTGCGCTGAGTCAGAAGAAGAGGCATTAGAGGCAGGGTCCATGGTGGGGAATGCGTCAGGCTCCTTAGTAGTGGGTACCAGTGTTGCCTTGGCCAGTCCGGAGCAATGAGGATCATCTTTGGTCTGTCTGCTCTGGTCTTCAATAGGACTTTGGGCAGCAGAGGAAGAGGTGGGAAGGCATAAACTGTCATTGATGTCCAAATGAAAGAGAGAGCGTCCACTCTCCAGGGCTTTGGATGGAAGATCCTTGAGCAGAATTTTGTCAAGTGATGATTTTTGTGGGAGGCAAAGACATCTATGTCTGGCCTTCCCCATTCTTGGATTATTTCTGTAAAAACTTTTGGATGCAACTTCCATTCGTGTGGATCTGTCATATTCCTGCTTAGGTTGTCTGCCAGCGTGTTTTCCTTGCCTGGCAAGTACTGTGCTTGTAGCTCCATTTGTAAGTCCATGGTCATGTTCCAAAGTGACATGGCCAGTCTGCATAGGGGATAAGAATGTGTTCCTCCCTCTGCTTGTTTATGTACCACATAACTGTGGTGTTGTCTGTTCTTATCAATAGCTGACCTGGTTGTAGAAGGTCCTTGAAGGCTGTAATAGCATTTATCACTGCTAGCATTTCTTTGATTGATGTGAAGGTGCTTTTCTTTTTGGGTCCATTTGCCCTGAATGCACCGGTCTGTCATGTGCGCCCCCCAGGCGTAGTCCGAGGCGTCTGTTGTGATGACTTGATTTGCTTGAGGCTTGCTGAATGGAAGACCTGTGTTTGTTTGGCATGCTTGAGCCCACCACAGAAATTCCTTTTGCAGACATGGAATTAGTGGTATCATTGTTTCCAAACTGTGGCTGTGTTGAGACCATATGTTTTTTAGGTACCATTGTAGTTTTCTCATATGCAGCTTTGCACATGGGATTAGTAAGATGCAAGATGCCATGAATCCCAGAGCCTGCAGCAGTCAACTTGGTGCAATTTGCCAGTGTTCTGAAATATTGAATTAGTTGCCCCTGCTTCTCTGGCGTGAGGTAGGCCATCTGGGTGTTTGTTTCCAAATTGGCACCCAGGAAAATTATCTTCTGAGAGGGTATTAGTCTTGATTTCTCTTTGTTGACTGTGTATCCTAGAGAGTTTAATAACATTATTACATAAGCCAGATGTTTCAGAAGAATGTGCTTGCTGTCCGCTTGGATCAGGCAGTCGTCCAAATAAGGGTATATTTGTATCCCTTGAAGTCTGCAGCAGGCAATTACTGATGCCAGGCATTTCGTGAATACTCTGGGCGCAGTAGATAAACCAAAGGGCAATGCAGAGAATTGATAATGTATTGAACCTGCAAGAAATCTGAGGTATCTTCTGCAATTTTGTCTGATTGGGACATGCAGGTATGCCTCCTTGAGGTCCAATGTTACCAGCCAAGACTCCTTGCCCAGCATGGAAAGAAGTTGCTGTAGAGTGAGCATCTTGAATTTTGGTACGAGTAGGAATGTGTTTAGGATGGAAAGATCCAAAATAGGTCTCCAATCTTTGCCCTTCCTTGGCACCAGAAATAGCCTGGAATAAAAACCTTGACCTTGTTCGTGTGTAGGTACCTCTTGAATAGCTTTTGTGTTTATAAGATCTGAAATTTGCTTTTGTGCCTCTGCCCTTTGATTGTGTGGCAGGTTTGGCATGCCTTTCATTTTTGGAAGGGTATGAAAATGGAATTTGTAGCCTCTGTTTATAATGTTCAGGATCCATTTGTCCTTTGTGACAATATGCCAATTTTTTGAGAATAGTGCCAGCTTTCCTCCTAAGGGGGCTGCAATTTGAGACCTGGTTGGCATGCAAAGGGGAAAGTCATTGGTTTTGCTTTCTGAAAGATTGCGAGTTGTCCTCACCACCTCTTTGTGTTGGAGTTTGCTACTGTCTGCCTCTGTACGAGCCTTGTGTTTGTCCTCTGCCCCTCGGGCGCCTGTATCTGCCTCTTTGGGGTCTGTCTGTGGCAGGAAAGGACCAGTTTTTGGAAGGCCAATTTCTACTAAAACGTGGGGGGTTGAACCTGCATAAATTCTTTCACAGTTTGCATTGATTTAGCCTTTTCCTCCATTTTCCGTAATACTTCCTCAGCATTTGCCCCAAATAGTACATCCTTTTGAAGAGGGGCATCTAGTAATTTAGCTTTGACATGATCAGGCAAGGCTTGTTCCTTGAGCCAAGCATGCCTACGTATGACTGAGCCTGCAACAGCAGCTCTACATGAGGCCTCTAGAGCATCAAAACCACATTGTAAGGTATGTTTACCCACTTGTTCTGCACTATGCATCAAATCCTGCAACTCCTTCATGTCTGGTTGTTCAGGTTGTGACATTTTACTTTTCAATTGAGATAACAGAAACTGTTGGTATTTTAGCATATGAAACTGACAGTTTAAGGCCCTCATGGATATGGTAGCAGAGGTATATACCTTTTTTCCCCACCTTTCTAAGGATCTGGAATCTCTCTCGGAAGGCAATGGGTTTTTGGCAATGGAGGCCTTAACTCCCTTGGGCCCCTGTGAGATGGTTTCTAGGTCAGCAGCATGGCTTTTGTATAGAAATTGGTGTGAGTCAGGAACCCTGTAGTACCTGTCAGGCTTAACTGGAGCTGGAGGGAGAGAGTCCGGGTTAAGGCAGGCCTCCGAGTAAACATCATCTAGGATTTCCAGGACAGGAGGTATAGCCAGAGGCCTGTGCTGGGGTAACAAAAGAAATTCCCTGAGCCTTTTCTTGGAATCTGAATAATCCTGGCCTTCCCAGTGGAAGTGTTCCCTTAAGGTATGCAGAGTTTCACCAAATGAGTAATCCTCAGGGGGGGATACAGAAGGAATAGATTCCTCTGCATCAGAGTCTTCAAAAGGAGAGTAAGACTGTTCCTGATAATCAGAGTGCTCTGAAATAATGGAGCCCTGATCAGAGGAGAGGGAATCTTCCTCCACTCTGGGTCTTTTGTCCGGAGGTGGCAGAGAACCTCTGATTAGAGTAATTAAATCCTCAGCCATTTTAAGCATCTGCTTCTTAGGCATGGGGCCTGGAGATGGGCCCTGTGTAGCTGGTCTCTTAGGGTGCATGGCAGCTTTAGACTTGGTGAAAGCCTTGATAGAGAAAGAAGAGGAAGGTCTGAAGACACCTTGAGTGGAGGTGGACCTGTCCACATTCTGTTTTTCAATGCGAAGCGTGGCTTTGGTATCTGTAGTCAGGGTATGGGCCGAGGAGCCTGCGACCTCGGGTACAGGAGACACCGCCGAAGATGTGTCGTCGGTAATCAGGGGCTGCGTAGGCGCCTCGCTGAGAACCGGACCACGTGTAGTCGGCTTTGGCATGGTGTCGGTAGAGGCCGCGGACCTAGAGTGTCGGTCCTTGCCTTTGCGTTTTTTAGACAAAACCGGAGTCGGAGTATCCGACGACATAGTATAGTTAAATGCTTTCCCAAAATAATGTTGGGCGAACTCCGCCCTACGCTTAATAGTGCGTTTGTTGAATGTAGCACAAAAGCGACAGACCGAGACGTCGTGGTCTGGGCCTAAACAAGATATACAGAGGGAATGTAAATCCTTATGCGGTATTTGCTATCCACAAGAAATACAATTATTAACTTTGTCTGACATTGGTCTGAGGCAAGAAAAAGTTTCCCCAACGGGGTACTTAGCTTTTAAGAAGACTTCGGTTCCAAATTTTTTGTAATCTCAGGAGCTGGCCGACCGGCACTTGCGAACTGCTTCTGCTTCAGGCACCGCGCGGCAAAAAAGACTGAAGAAAATGGCGTCGGCTGGTTCTTTTATACCCCTGTCACACTGACGTCAGGGAGGAAGCGACGACAACCGACACTGGACCTAGACTTTGGAATTCGGCCGACCGAGGACCCGCCTGACGGCAGGAGAACCCATCTGTTATGACTGCAGCTGTATGCACGATGAACATCCAGCCCCACCAGGCAAGGAGTCTCAACAAGACTGAGCACAGATAGGACTCCTGGAATCATGGACAGCGCCGTAGAAAAAAAATCAGTGCTATACACTGAATCCCGGTGCCTATGGGCCAGCCACAATCCTGAGAAAGGCTTGGTACCAAATGGAACGGGAGCCAAAGGGATGGCTCCGACACCACGGTGAGATCCACCAGTGGAACCAAAGCAGTGGGAGCCAAAGATGGCATCGGTTCAGGGGGCTTTGATACTTGCACAGAAGTTGAAGGAGGAGAGTAAGCTGGAGTCCCACCCTCCAAGAGGGAGGGGAGTTCTGGATGGTGTTGTAATCCCTCTGGCTGTTAGCAGCTGGTCTACAAGGTGCACCACATCCAATTCAAAAAGGCTCCTGGAGGAACGCGTCAATACCCCAACGGGGAGTCAGGTCTTTCTAGGAAGGGACTGTACTGTTGTCCCAGGAAGGGATCCACTGAGGATGAATATCGGGTCCTGGCTGTTGCGGTCACTGGCATTAAAGTGTCTATAGTAGCATGCATGGGCAGTTCCAAATTTGTCAACAAAGGTAGGCTCGGCTCCATGGCTGTGTATAGTGCCGAGACTGTGCCAGAGTTGATGGAACTGAGATCGGCACAAGGTGGGTTCTAGTATTTTAGCCATGATCGGTGCTGAAGGTATAGTTTTTGGTGCAGAGGCAGACACTGAAGATACAGATTTCAATGATGGTACTGTGGACAGAACCGTAACTGACCGTGCCGTGGAGGTCAATTTCAATGGTTCAGACAATTCAGGAATTTTAGGTCTCAGTTCCTGTTTCTTCTCCCCAGAAGGTGATGAAGGGACCAAGTGAGATCTTGTTTTATGATGAGACCTCCAACCCTGGAGATATCCACCATGAATGGTGTTTTGAGGAGGCCTTTTAGGATTAGTTTGTTCTTCCATTCATTTAATGTTCTGGAAGAAAACCCTTTACAAATCATGCAAGGTGGCTATAATGATACATGAGGAGCGCCCAAACAGCAGACACAAGAGTCGTGTGTGTCAGTGTTATGGCATCTTGCGGTTGCACTGGTTGCATTGTTTAAACCCAGATGCGCCTTTCTTTTCAGACAATGTAAAATATACAATTATTAATTAACCCAATAAAAGAAAAGGTAAAAAGTTTGAAACTTTTTTTTTTTCTGAAAGGAAAAAAAGGGGAAAGGGGGGCGGGGGGAATACCAACAATGGTATTTACAAGAAATTACCTAAAAAGGTAAGGGTAAAGATTACCAACGATGATAATAAAGAACTTTACCACAACGGTAATAGAGAGGGAAAGGTAGAGAAATTTACCTAAAAAAAAACGGTAAGAAAACAAGAAAGAGTAAGTATAGGACAGTGGATATTAAACGATAAATATTAAAGGTGAAAAACTAGTTAGCAATAGATAATACAGAAAATAATTTGTCACTTAGCTTGGAGAGCTGGCTTTACGGCAATGTGGCAAACGAGATCTGAGGTAACAAGGGGAAGGGCATTGTGGGTAAAAGCTTAGCTCGTGTTTTTTGGCTGGCACGAGCTTGTTACAAGGCTGACTTGGTTCCAAGGATAGAACAGACACCCATCAGTACGGAATGAATGAAGATTAAAAACATTAGATTAACTGTTACTGTTCTCCATCTTAAAGTGCTGACTGAGGTTGTTGGATTTGATAAGATTGTTAAGCAAAAGCATTAATTTAGTTTTGTTAGGGTTCAGAATGAGCTGATAGTTGTGTAGTTAAGACTCGATGGCAGAAAAGGATTTTTGCTTAATTTCTTGACGCTGTGGCAAGGAGGGTGCAGCACAGATGACAGTTGAGTTATCTGCATACTGGATGACAGTGGCAAGGCTGGTAGCCCTGTGAGTTTGTCTGTGAAGATAAAGAGAAGTGGACCTAGTATTGAGCCTTGTGGGACACTGACAGGTAGGGGTAGCAGGGAAGAGAGATAATTTTGTCACTCCACAGGGTATTGGTGATTGCTAAAATAGTTGTGAAACCAGGAGAGAGTTTCTTGAGGTACGTTAAGGGATGCAAGCTCATAACAGCTTTTGGTGGGATACTATGTCAAACACCTTAGACATATCTAGAAAGAAAGAGGACACAAGTTGCCCATCATTTTTGAGTTGATTTGCTGTGCTGATGAAACGTAATGGGGCAGTTGTGGTGTTCTATCTGGATTGAAAGTCAAGCTGTGAATTGCTTAGCAGATTTTTAATTAATAGATGGTCCAATAATTGAGTATGGATGCATTTTTCCAAAATTTTTGAAAGAGGTGATAAAATGGATATTGGTCTAATTGGCAAGTTCTAGTGAGGAGCCACCTTTATGGAAAGGTATTACATAGGAGATTTTCCAAATCTTAGGGATGTATTGTTTAGAGATGGCTCGACATCAGCTAATAACTTGAGGTATTCATTTGGCAGCTGTATTCCGCGGTGGTACAACGGTAGCGTTGTTATCTCACAGCAAGAGGTTCTCCCGTTCGATTCTCGGCTTGGGAGTGTTTTCTGCATGGAGTCTGCATGCCCTCCCTGCAGTTGGGAAGCATTCGAAAGACATGCGTGAGTAAATGGGTGTGCCTTCGTTGAAGTTGGGCGTCGAGCTGGCACCTCGGCGGTTCATAAAAAATCTACTGCCAATCATTAGCGGACCAGAGTTCCGCTGTGCCAACCCCTTACCAGGAAAAAGCCGAAAGACAAACAACAAAATTAATTTGGCAGCTCATCAGTGGCAAGTGATGTGGGTTTTAGTTTGGTTAATTTTTTTTTATTTTGTCTGTTTAGACAGATTGGAGAAAGAATGTAGTAGGGGTAACATTGGTTATACAAGGGGTGACTTGTGCCTTTTTTAAATCCCATTCCTCCTCTCCATGTATTGATAACACAATTCCCATTTTTTTCTATGTAATTTGCTCCTACCTTTTTTTAAAGATCCCAATTCCAGTTGTTTTACCTCTGTTACAACCTTCACTACTTCTAGTGACGTTGGTTTAGACTGACTTTCATTTTCTAGTAACTTCATTACCATCATTCCACTAAGCAAAGCCTTAGAAAGTCTAGGCAATTCTGATTCTGTATTACAGCTCAAAAAAATTATTTCCTTAGTTACAAGTATCTCTCAGTATCTCCAACAGAGCAGTCTGCAGGGAATCTTTAAAGTCTGTCAACTCATTACACTCCCTCCCAGAAAATATGTTCCCCAGTTACCTCTTTCTTCCCTGTCACACCTCCAACATTTGCTGTCTACCAGAGGAAAATTCTTTGGTGTCTACTTGGGGTATAAAAATACCTATGTAAACACTTCCAGGCAAAGATCCTAAATCTTCTAGACTTTGTTAAATATTTGGGAGAGATACATATATCAGCCATAGTTTCTTTGTGAATTGTTTATCCAATCTCTCTTCCCAGTCATAACATACTGTGATTCTTAGTTATCTTGCAATATTTTATATGCTCTACTAATTATTCCCTTCTTAATGGCAACCGCCATTCTAGACACTCCTAAAAACTCTACCAGTGCTGGTCTTTTGTTTAGGATCCCCCTATTTCTTTCTCTTTGCCTATACCCTGATATCAATCCTTGACACGGAAGGCGATCTGTAATCTGTACTCTAAACAAGTTCTTGAAGTCTTCCCATTCTATTACCTTTCCCTCTCTAGTTATTTGCTCCCAATACCTTGGCTCATTTGCTAGTTACCTCCAATAAATTCCAGATCACTCTTGCCTATATCCCAAATTGCAGTTATCCCTATCTGCAGTATGTACTTTCTCCATTCCCGTGTTGGCTTAGTTCTTGGAACACTTTCTGCTACTTTATGAATGAATATAATAGTCTGTATGATTATTGTTATTCTCCTTAAAGGTCTGCATCCAAAATCCCAGTCTCTCCTTGCTTCTTGAGCTTCCCCCATTTCATCATCTCTTTCCACTTTGGAGCCTTACTGTGTTGCTCTTTAACTCATTCCCTTCGGTACAGCTCTTTTGAGTGTGTACCTTTAACTCTCAGTGGGTGTGGCTTGAGCCTTTAAAAATGAAGTTATCACCTTACAGTTCTAACAAATCCTCACTGACAGAGGTCAAATGTCAATACAACTGTTTGCCATCATGTATACTTCAAGATAAAATATTCTGATACCTTGTATGTAACATGGCTTTGGAATTATTAATACAAATAGGAACAAACAATATTTGACGCCTACAGGAGCAGTAGGAGGTAACTGCAGAATTGCCTGGAGGTGCACACGGCTGTAATGAGTTAATACCCCTTCAAATCGGGTAATCTCAGTCTGCCTTGTTCTATTAGAATAAGCTTATCCCACTTGACCTCTTTCTGTCTTCCCAGACAAAACCTTTCAGCTCCTTACTAATTGCTATCCACAACTTCTCTGATTGATAAAAATATGCCTGACCTGTGTACAAGACTAAAGGGACAAAAATACTTTAACTGCTTCTAACTTACTAACGATATCTTATAACAGAACTTCCATTTTTCTCAGATTTTGTATCATCTTCTGTTCACTATCTTCCCACATATCCTTGGCTGCCACACCATAATCATTTTTAATCCATACTCCTAAATACTTCATTTTACCATGTCCCCATAAATATGGACATTGCTAAAACAATTCTTGTGCATTTACATAATTTACTGCTATTGCCTTTGTTTTACCTTCATTATTTTTGAGTCCTGAAGAGATAAAGTGCCTCAAAATGTTCCACAACACTAATGTAATGTCCCTTTCTGGTTTTCTCAGGTATAAAATATCTGCGAATACAGCCAGCTTTTCTTGACTACTATACGAATTACATCCGTGAATTTCAGAGTCCCTTATTTTCTTTGCCACTGGTTCTAAATATAAGGCAGAAAGAGGGACACCCATGCCTGGTTCCTCTGCTCACTTCCATTGTTCTGCTCATGAAGTCCCAGTTTACTCTTTCAAATGCTTTTTCTGCATCAAGACCCAACAACACTGGTATTTTTTTACATTCTGCTTCCGTCTGGATCATTAATGTTCTGTTAATGTTGTCAAATGTTTGCCTTGCTTCCACAAAACCACACTAATCCATATCTATCAGTTTTGGCATCACTTTTGTCATTCTTTTAGCCCTAACAAACACTTTATAATGGTTTAGTACAGAATGATGGATCTTTACCCTCTTTAGGTATTACAACTACCACCGCTTTCTTCCAGGATGTTAGTACTTCTCCTCTTAAAATACTGTTAAACAAAACCATCCAGATCTTCATCAGTTTTTCCCTCCGAGATTCTAAATTTCCACAGGAATACCTTCTACTCCTGGGGACTTTCTTGTAGATTGGTTATACATCACTGTTTTTATTGCATCTCCTTTTATCATAACTGTTAGCAACTGAGCCTCCTCTTGGCATATTTAGTTCTTCAAAAACATTTCCATTTCTACCTTTTCTTGATTTCTATATTCTTCTGCTTTAGACAGACCCACAGAATTTCCAAAATATTTCTAATACTTCAACTGGATCCCCTTATTATCTTACTTGTTAAAGGCTCCTTATCTTACTTGTTAAAGGCTCCTTAAGCTTGGCGACAGGCCTTATTGCCTTATTGTAATTTCTGTTGCCTGAGTCATGCTAAAAGTTTGTGTGCTCTAGAGTTACCAAAAAATAGTTGCTAAACAGCTATCTTTCTAAACTTGTGCATACTATCGAGGTAAGCCCTTATTTTCTGTTCACCATTCTGCAGTTGCTCCTCTTCTTGTTCTGAGTGTCCCACTATTTTGCAAAACTTCAACATTTGTCAGTCCCTCTAAATAATTCTTGTCACTTCTTAACTATATCACTCTCTCTCTCTTATTTCCATCCTATTTTTAAACTCCAATTTAATTTTATCCCACTCCCTAGCTATATTTTCAGAAGTAATTTCTATCCCCTCTAATGGCTCCTGAATAATTTCCACTACCCATTCCTTAAACTCCTCTCTTTTCAACAGACAGGTGGGAAAGTACCACTGTCTCATTTTTATTTCATTAACCTCTGTTTTTATTCTAATTATTGGCACATGATCTGAATTAGTTATTGGGTGCATATCAAGACATTGATTTAAATGCACATGTTCCTGTGAAATGTAAATTCTGTCTAGCCTAGCCCAGTTTTTCTATCTCTGGGAAAATATGCAAATTCACTCCAAACTCCTAGTACTGAATTCACATCTTCCATGCCAAATATTTTCACAAATTTCTTTAAAAATATATCCTCCTTTTTTTATATTTTCCCTTCTGGATCCCCCCCGACACATCTTCACTGTTGCAAATCAAATTCCAGTCCCCACCTATAAGTAATATTCCTTGCTGAAGGCTGATTTCTCCCAGAATTTTCATAGGGTCATAGGAGGTTACTAGGCTATTAAGCCCTGAGGCCCTTACAAGCCTAGCCAAGAACTTATCCCATGTTCTGAAAAGTCAGCACCCAATGCCCATGTCCAGGAGACAGGTGGAATTCTAGGGGTGTATTTTCTGTTACCCATCTAGTTATCCAAGTTGAGCTTAAAAAGGGTTATAATGAGGTATTCTGCTTGATGAGGAGAGGGAGTCAAACAGAAGGCAGAATCTCTGGGACACAAATCTGTCCTGCCAACAAGTCTTATTGATGTCACAGACCAATTTGAGGTCACTCGTGTGGGTTACTCAAGTGGAGCTTGACTTGTGGATATGCAGTAGTCTCAAGCCGGGGTCTAAGACTGCTCTGTATGCCAGACAGAGGCCATCTCTGGGGAGTCCGCATGAGACTGAGTAGAGGGACAGAGCTTTTATCCTATCTGTGTAGGGCAGATGTTTGAGGCCCTGGAATCTCCTGGTGAGGAACCTCAGTTGTCTCCTCAGATGTTAAATGTGCTTTGTCAGGTACATGCTGAAAGGGGTGTTGTACTCAATAATGACTTTTATAATGGAAGAATACAGGGATGTTATGACCTCCTTGTCCCTGGATGAGACACCTACTAATGAGGTGAGCCACGTAGAAAGCTCATTGTACAACGGAGGCAATATGGTGGTCAAAAGTCAGTTTGCTATCAACCTTGGTGCCCAAGTCCCTCACAAATGATTGCATGCTTAGGAATATATTAATGTGATAATTTGTGGGGATGTCACTCTCCCCAAAAGGGATGAAGCATTTTTTTGGCATTCACTTTGAGGCCATGTTTCTGGCACTAGTCATTTGTTTGGGTGAGACCCTCTTGAAGAATGTCCACATCTCTAGGGGAATTGATGACAGTGCCCAGCTTGAAGTCATCTGCAAATCTGGTCAGCCATACCCCACTGGTTTTGGCCTGCACCTCAGTAAAGTATATCCCAAACAACAGAGGCCTCAAGACCAATCCCTGGGGTACACTGCTTGTCATTGGTCTACTGCTTGAGGTGGCTTCCCCTATTTTGAATAAGTGGGTACTCTGAGTGAGCCAGTTTACTACCAATCTGGTAATATATGGATTGATGTCTAGTTGAGAGAATTTATCTATTATACCAGAGTGGGGAATAGTACCAAAGGGTTTGGTCAGGTCAAGGTAGACAGTGTGCACAGCTTTCCACTTTGTCCATTGCTTTGGGACGGTCTCAAAGTCGTTGACCAAATTTAACAGACTCTACCTCTCCTTGAAACCAAACTGTGTGGGATCGAGTGCTTGGAAATTGCCAATGTCCTTGTTAATCCATTCCATGGCCTTGCAGAACAGCCTAGTTAAGCTGATGGGTCTACAATTTCCTGGATCAGTGCTTGCTCCACCTTTATGCAAAGGGATGACAGTGGCTGCCCTTCACTTGGGTGGGATGAAGCCAATACTCAGACTTTGGTTGAACACGGTGCCTAATGGTGCTGTAAGTTCTTAAGTTCATGTAGGATGCAGCCTGGGATGTTACTGGGTCCCATGGAGGCTGTAATGTTTGCCTTTGAGAGGGCAGTGATGACTTGCTCCCTAGGGATAAGAGGAGGGGGGGCAGGCGCTGGGGATATCATAATTTACTGATGGAGAGGACAGAGGGGTGAAGTTGTCAATGAACCTGTCTGCCAGCAGGCTGGCTATATCTACGGCATTTGTGAATGTAGTGTCCTTGACCACCAGTTCTGAGCAGATTTGAGTGCTTCCTTAGAGATTGCGGACATATGTGAAGAAGGCCTCATGACAGTCCTTAGTACAAGTGGCCAGACTGGACTCGAAGTTTGCATTGGAGGATTTAACTAATGATCTTTTATGCTTGTTCAGGCTAAATAGAGATTGCTTCCAATTAGGCACTTGCTCCTTCTTGGTCCTGGATAGCAATTTTTACCTTTTATTATAGAGTTTATTTAGTGAAGATATCCACCAGCCAGGTTTACTCTTCCTTGAGGAGGAGGATGTTGTCCTGTCAGGTATTCCTGATTCCATGCAGCTACATAAATGCTGATATAGTACTTCGGTGTAGGTTTGGACATATGTGACAATTCCTACAGAGGGGGAGGGGCTGTGAAGCTTTTTATACCTTCCCTCAGGAGGTTGTGATCAGCTCTGGAGAAGTTTTTTTTTTTGTTTGACTATCTGGGGGGGGGGGGGGAGGGGGGAGGTGGAGATGGTGACTTCAAATGTGTCTGCATTTTGGTCTGATCTTACCAGGGAGGATGACACTGTAGGGATGCTGCAGTTGTTACTCATGTTAGTTAATACCAAATCCAAGATATTATCACCTCTTGTGGGGTGGGGGGGGGGGTGTCGACCAGCTGGTCCAAGGCATTTGCATTTACGAAATCAAGGAATCTCTGGGCATTTGTGATTTGGCATGAGTAGTTCTTCCAGTCTATGGTTGGACAGTTAAAGTCATCCAGGATCAGGGTAAAAAGGTCCAGATAATTGAAGTGGGCATCTTGAGTCAAAGTTGAGGGCCTGTAGCCACCTATGATTTGAATAGGGACCTTGTCAACTGTTAACTGCACCTGGAGTGTCTCCTGTGCATCACGCTGTTTGACCAGCCTGGAGGTGTATGTCAAACTTTTGGGGTCTGAATGCATGACAGGATGAGTAACCTGGTAAAGCTGGGATGCTCTCCACAGCTTTGAACCAGGTTTCTGTGAATGCACAAAGGTCAGCATCTTCCAGGGTTAAGAATGCTTGCAATGAGTGCAGTTTCATGTTTAGACTTCTAGCGTTTAGCGGCATGACCTTTAATTTGTGTTTTGATGAAATGTTCATGTTGGTAGTTTTGACCTCAAGAAATTGCCTAAAAAAAGGCACTGGGAGGCAAAAGCCTTTGCCAGAAGCCTGAAGCCCAAGGAAGACAGATGCAGGCCATCTCTGGCAAAGCATCATGGTCTGCCGATCATGTCTTCTTAGGATATCATGTACTGGATCCTCTTGGAATGACACCAGAAACTAAGCCAACTGTTAAAGTCAATCATTTTCTTTTGTATTGATGCATCATTCTAGCTGACGGTAGAATGCTGCTTAAGGTAGGGACGTACCTGCCTGGAAGAGACAGTCAAGTGAGCTTGATAATTTCTCTCTTAATATAGTCCAGGAAGGTACATATCAAGTCATTCACGCCAACATGGACTATAACAGAGTCATAACAGTAGCTAGTGAGAGACGTGAGTGCATGGGCAATATGGCAGATTCTGGCACCTGACAAACAAATAACCGTGGCTTTCTCCCTTATCCAGCCTGGTGAAGGGCACATTTGCTTGTCTCACAATGGAGTCTCCTATGACTAATATGCTGAGTTTATGGAAAAGCCTTAGTAGCTGTGAGACATAGGTGTGTGTTTTGCGCGTGGTATGTGGTGTGGTGAGCAGTGGAGTTTGCGTGTGTTTTTGACTCAAAAGTCTCTCTTATTTGGAAATGTTTTTGTTGCGGACCTCTCCATATGTGGGTGTGTGTTGTGTAGGTTTGGGTGGTGTCTGAGGTGTGGTGTTTGTGTTGACAACCTTCTCAGTACCAGATATACTGGCTTGTGAAGGAGACAACACAGACTCTAGGTTCTTAATGTAATTGCATCTCTCACAAACTTAGGTGGTAGTAGTAGAGGTTGTCTATGTACCTGAGGTAGTTGCTACACTGTCTCAGGATGCCCATATCAAACAGACTGGTAGGAGAAACCATAGGAAACTGTCCATCCGTATTTGTCAGATTCTGAGGGAGAGAAGCCAGTGAGAGCTAAGGGGGTAAAGGGTGGAAGTTCTAAGATGAGTACTAATAGGTGATCACACAAGTGCTACTATGGGCAAATTTGTAGCTGGAAAACCTCTTGCAATAGGTTAAAAACAGTGCAGCTGCGGTATGTTATGTGCAAACAAGCCCAAACCAGTTCAAATGTGGGGTTTAAATACCACAAAAAATAGAAGATTCTAATAATACAGAAATCTAGCCAATCCTGCCAGCTTCTATTTTCTTTACCAATCAGATAGGCAGCCCTGCTGCTCTCACTAGCAGAGAAGAAAGGCCCCTACCAACACAAGATGGCTGCCAAAAATGGCAGAAGGAAAAAAACAGCTAGGGGTGCAGTAAACCTCTATCCAGACTATGCTACTCAATTTAAGGGTCAAGAACACAGTAATTTCACAGAAAAGCACAGATTAACCACTTACAGATGAAACAGAACTCACAGTATGAAAACAATACAGTAAAACAGTAATTAAATGCAGTTAATCAGTAAATTGCTTTAAGAGTGCAAATGTGATAAATTAGTTCTAAGGCACAAATGATAGGCAAGTGCAAATGCAACAAAATAAATGAAAAAGCACTTACACTGGTCTTGAAGCCTCAAGAATTTTGTAAAACGTCCCTGAGATGCACCTGGTCTATTACAACAGTTCCCAGTGGAAAATAAATACAAGACAGTGTAATCCTCCTTCCTTGCCAGTAACCCCTTATTACAAATCTACCATTATTGTCTTTTTTTTATCCTCTTCTATAACTACCGGAGCTCCTCTTGCAATTAATATAAGTACTCCTCCTTTCCTTTGCCCCAGGTATTCTGCTGAATAACCTTCTTGAAAACTTTTATCAAATTCACACATTCAGTTCTTTACAAGTGTCTCTCCTGTAGCATATCTATTTTCTCTCTACATTTTTTTATGTAGTTCACTACTTTTTCTTTTTTTGTATTTAACTACAAGACCATTAGCGTTTAAAGACATTATAGAAAGCATCATATTCTTGAAAAATTAATATTCCAACCTTTTATGTATAAACAGCTTTTTTGTTAAATGTCTAGATCCAGCTTTTGTGTTACATATGCACATGCTGTTGCAGGTTCTTTTATACAGTTGTTTCTTATCTCAGTTTGAGCCTACATCACAACTTACAGAACTTTTTGTTTTATTGAAAGCCCTCAAACAAAAATACAAACATTCTCAATACCCCCTAAAACCTATCAGCTAATTACACAAAACCATGTACATCTTCAAATATTAAAGTATTACCCTCCTAACAGGACCAAGTGTTCCAAACTGACAGCCACACACACACACATTTGAGATAACATAATAGAAAGGCTACAGCTAATGGTTCTAATAAGTACTCTGTGGGTTTGTCTTACTTTTACAGCGCTATCAGCTGAGAAAACACTTGAATGCTTTCAGTAAATACTTTTTCCAAGCCATTTCTCTTTATCAGACTGTCTGCTAGAGACATTAAAACCAGACATAAAACTGCCAAGCATACATTTGTTTACTAGAAAAAAATGTTTTATAATATTCAATATTCTTTTTCATTGACTTGTTTTCACTTAAAACTTGTATACTAGATTAAGCTAATGGCCTTAACCTCATCATTCCTCTATGAAGAATGAGAAAAAAGCACACTATTTTCTCTTTTGTCAAGCTCTTCTAACCAGATTTTTTTTTTACATCGCAGTGCTTACATTTCTTAAAGCTGAACAAGGAGAAAGAGAGCAAAGGGGAAAGAAAGAAAAGAAAAACAAGAGCACCTATTTACATTAATATCACCATTACACTTAAATTGAACAAAATAATTTAGAACATGCAAAGAAAATCATGCACCATCAAAATAGTACTTTTAACAAAAAAAAGTTTTACTTAACAGTTAACTTTCTCCCTTCTGTTCCCCTTTCCTGAATATTTTTCTGAACATTAACAACATGTTGGGCATATGCATTACAGTGCCCTATAAGTTTAACAGGGTCCACAAAAATCCAACATTTCTTGCTCTGTCATGTTTCACAAATATAACTATTGCTTTAGAATCGCACATTTGCCCATCTCCAAGTTACTGATTTTAGTCTCCAGACATTCATGACATGAAGTAGGGCATATGTTTAGAGTCCCCTACAAGTTTAACAAAGTCTAGTCTAATATTTTCAGATTCTCTTTTTCTATTCCTGTTCATCTCCATCTCCCAAACCTTGTCTCGGTTTCATTTCCAACGTACTCTCAATTCTTCTAGTCAACTTGTTCTCCCCCCCCCCTCTCAAGCATTTTCCGTTGAAGCACTGGAAAAGGTTTCACTGCCAAAGTCTCTTTGTGTTCTTTATTATTAGAAAAAGAAGCAGAAGAATCTCCTTCTGTTTCACAGCTCACTTTTTGATGGACAACCTCTGTATTTCTTCCTTAGTATGTACTTCATGGAAAAATGATTTTGTTCCTCCAGGGAAAAATATTTTTAAGACAGCTGGGTACAGCACTTCAAACCTCAGGCCTGCTTCTCATGATAATCTTAATAATGGAATAAATTTACTCCTCTTCTGCCTGGTGTACAATGAGCAGCCATTTTCCACAAATACGCTGCTGTCCCCCACTTTTAATACTTTTGTCTTTCTGCCACAGTTTTGTCAGAATCCACTCCTCCTGCTGGTAAGATTGCATCTTAACTATTAAAGGTATGAGTTGTTTTCTCACAGCCAAGTCTGGAGCATACACACGGGGTGCCCTTTAAATTAACAATTCCTGTTGTGGAATACCAGTCATATTGCTTATTTGTGCGTTCATAAAATTAATATAGTCTGTTCCTCCAGCTTCTTGGGTGTAGCAGAAAATCTCAGGTTTTCCCTATGTGCTCTGTTCTCTACTTCTATTATTTTTTGAAACATTTCTTGTGCAGTCTCATATTCAGACAGCTTTTTCAGCATTTTGACCGGAGTTTTGCAGTTCCATCACCTTACCTAAATATCTATTTAAAGCTTCTTCCATTTCTTCGAGCCTTTTACTGTTTGGTTTGATATACTCCATCAGTGTTTCATTTATTTTAGTCAGGTCTGTGTGCAGTTGCCTTACACTTTCCTCTAGGTTACTGGAAATCATGGTCTGGAACTTGCACTTTTTTGCTGAACAGTGTTTTTTTTGTTACCTTACGTAGCTGATTTTCTTTCAGGTCCGCTGTATTTCTTTTTTCTTGGCTTTAAGGCAGTGCACTTAATAGCCAGTTATTGAAATATACCCATAAATCCAGGTCCACTGGCTTTCTCTGGTAAGTTTCTATTTTCTCAATGGACAACTAGAAATAAACTGTTACTCAATGTGCAACCCTCTTGGAAGTAGAGCATAAACCTCAATTCTTGTTATTAACGTTTAGGAGGACAATGAAGGGACAAAAGAAGTAATTCTAAGCAAAAAAGTGTTTGCTCTTTTTAATATTTGCATACATTTTTCACTATGTAAATTGCAATAGTGTGCCTTGCAATACTAACCTTCTCAGTATGCAATTATAACTACTTTGATATCTGTATCATTCAATTGCATATTGGACAAAGGTAACAGGGTGACCTGAAGCCTTCATTTCTTGAAGTACTGCAAAGTCATGCTTCGCACACCAATCAGATGCACTGTACTCCACAAAAAAGCCACGCAGTACTGCCTACCTCACGACTAATCTATTTTGCTATTTACATCAATATAGTGCATATCAGAAGCAAACTACATATGAAAAATGGTAATTGTGGGAACAATACATACAAGGGAGGAATGAGGTTTAAAAAAAGGCAAGACTTAAGTGAGCTATGTAATGTTTGACTGAAAATGATTTGATAGATAAGTGATGTATAATATTTGTATTGGTAGTGTGTCGGTATGGTTTGTGATGTAAAATGCTTGCAACTAGGATTGTGCCTACGTGGTTTGTTTTCATTTATATAAATGTATGACTGCTTATGTCATAAGTGATGGTTTAATAAAGATGTTTCTTGTTTAAAAAAGGGACATAAATTGCATAATTTAATGTTGCCTAGGTTATACCACTAGACTAAAATAACCAGAGTTAAAGTACAACAGATCCTCTGCCAAAAAAAAAAACTTAAGGCAGGAAGGGAGTCAGGCAACTTATAGTCAATCTGAAAAGACAAAATTAAAGGACAACAAACATGGAACGTTATAGTGAGTACGTAACTTCTTTATGTTATGTTGTCCTATCTCGCATTCATTCTTGGAATATGGGACAGCGTTCCTAGCACCTTCTTCTTGGGTGGGAATAAACTCTTCAGAATGGTGGAACCAAAAGAAGCTCTGTTCCGGGAGGCCACATCCACTTTGTAATGAGTGATAAATGTATGGGGGTTAACCCATGTGGCTGCAGCACACACTGAA
Source organism: Protopterus annectens (assembly GCF_019279795.1). NCBI lineage: Eukaryota > Metazoa > Chordata > Ceratodontiformes > Protopteridae > Protopterus > Protopterus annectens. Next base: position 1,128,961,243 of record NC_056735.1, on the reverse strand, counting down.
TCCAAGGGTAACCTCATCAGAAAGGCAGTGGAAGTTGACATAGATCTGGCTGAATGGCCTCAAATTCTTCCTGAGAGTTCCTTGCGATAGCAGCTATAGACATAAGTAATGGTGTCTGTAAGCCATTTAGATAAGTTAACTTCAGAAACTGCAGTTCCCTTTCTATTTTTTGAGAAAAGCACAAAAAGTTGATCAGATTTCCTGAATTCCTTTGTTCTATGCAGATAAAAACGTAATTGCCTATGCACATCCAACTGGTGAAGTTTGTTCTCTGCCTTGTTGCCATGATTGGGAAAGAATATGGGAAGCTCAAGAGAAAGACTTAAGTTGGATTCGGAGCATACTTTTGGTAAAAAGGTAGGGTTTGTCCTGAGTGAGACTGTCCTTGTGGAAAATCAATTAGGGAGGGTGGACTGACAGAGCTTGCAATTCTGAAACTCTCCTGGCGGAGACAATGGCGGTTAAAAAGATAGCTTTCAAAGTTAAAAACTTCAGAGAACAAGAGAAGGCTGGTTCAAATAGAGGGAGAATCAAGGAAGATAGAACTAAATTTAGATCCCAAGGAGGAGGAGGTTGTTTAATAGGAGGTCTTAAAAGGAATGCACCCCTGAGGAAAGCTTTGCATAATCTGTGAGACATAACATTCGATCCACTATGTCCTAGGTGGAAATTAGAGATGGCAGCTAGTTGCACCCGAATTGTGGCTGCAGCTGCACAGTCATTAAAAATTTCTGCCAAGAATTCCAGGATAGCTGAAAAAGGAGCCGAAAAAGGATCCAAGTGTTTCTTGTCAGCCCAATAAGAAACGCTCTTCCATTTGCTGGTATAAAGTTTTCTTGTAGAATTTTTGTGCGACAAGACCAGGATGTGTTGCACCACCGGGGATGGTTCTGGAAGCCTAGCTAAGATGGGAAGTGGAGTAATTAAGCTGTCAGCTTCAGGGTCTGAAGGAAAGGCTGGAGATTGCCTAACTGTTGAGTCAGCAGATCTGGAACTGGGTCCAGGATCCAAGGCTCCTCCTGAAGATGGGACCAAAGGAAGGGGAACCATATCTGACGAGGCCAGTACAGAAAAAATGAGAATTAGCCTGCAACTCAATGATTCGGCTTTCTGGAGAACTTTGGATATTAATGGCAAGGGGGGAAAAGCATAAAGACGCCCTGGGGGCCAACTGTGAACAAGTGCATCTCTGGATGACTCCCGCAGAGGGGGGATTAGGGCAAAGTAGTGACTACATTTTGTATTGAAGGAAATGGCAAAAAGGTCGCAGCAAGGCTGGCCCCACTTGCGGAAAATTAGATCCGCAATTTCCTGTTTCAGGGACCACTCGTGGCATCAGAACTGCCCTACTCAGCCTGTCCGCTATCATACTGGATTTCCCCAGGTTGTGTGTTGCCACCAGAAAACGTTGAGAAGATATTGCCTATTGCCATACTCTTAGAGCCTATCTGCAGAGGAGGAAAGACCTGGTTCCACCTTGTTTGTTGATGTACCACACTACGGACATGTTGTCCGACTGAATCTCAATTGTACTTGTTGGAAGAGAGTCCTGAAATGCTTGCAATGCTAGGAGCACCACTCATGTGGAGGGTCCGCCTTTGTGGAGGGGAATTATATGTGATACTTTCCACAGTGTGGGAACGTAACTTTCTGACAGAGATCGGTTAATCAAGATGGATACTGGGTAGGCCAGAGCATCAGCTGCGATTTGTAGGTATTCACTTGGGAGGTTGTCTGCTGCTAATTTGGTGGGCTTAAGTTTACTTAAGAGTTTGGTATATACTGGAGAGGCATAAAGTAGGGTGGAGATAAGGAGGGAATTTGCTATTGAAATCTTTGCTGCTTTGGTGAGAAGTTGCTTATTTCTGTCTAGCGCTCCTAGTTTTTGTGGACTTTTTTATGGTCATGGATATGTGACTGTCAAATTTTAGTTTGTCTATTTCCACTCCTAGCAATTTGGTGTGTTCAGTTGGGTATATAGCGGTGTTGTCTTTTGCGGTGATGTTAAAGTGAGAGTTGTTTTGAGTATGTTTGGTGGGTTGGAAGATGAGTAGTTTAGTTTTGTTTGGGTTGAGTATTAATTGGGCTTCGGATAACCAAGTTTCAACAGAGGAAAAGGCTTCCTGTGTGACTTTTTGCAGTTTGGGTAGGGACTGGGCTGAGCAGATGATGGTCGATTCATCTGCGTATTGTATGAGTGTGCCATGTTTGGTGGCAGAGGCTAGATTATTGGTGAAAACAGAGAAGAGTAGGGGGTCCAAGGATGGATCCTTGGGGAACCGCTATGGAAACAGGTAGTTGGGGAGATATGTCATTCTGCCATACAACGGATTGTTGGCGGTCAGACAGGTAAAACTGAAACCAGTTGGTGACTGACTGTGAGAAGGATAGGTTATTGAGGACAGAGATAAGTTGTTTGCATGGGACCATGTCAAATGCTTTAGATAGGTCTAGGAAAATAGCAGAGGAGAGAGAGACATTGTTTTTATGCTGAAAGATAGTGTTAGTAAAGGAGAGAAAGGCAGTGGTGGTGCTATGGTTTGGTCGGAAACCATGCTGAGTACTGGAAAGGAGGTTGTTATAGTAAGGAGGTAGCCTGAGACCTGAGAGTGTATGCATCTCTCTAGTATTTTGGAGAGTGGAGAGAGAATAGCTATCGGGCGGTAATTGGTTAGTTCTGTGGAGGGTCCGCCTTTGTGGAGGGGAATTATATGTGATACTTTCCACAGTGTGGGAACGTAACTTTCTGACAGAGATCGGTTAATCAAGATGGATACTGGGTAGGCCAGAGCATCAGCTGTGATTTGTAGGTATTCACTTGGGAGGTTGTCTGCTGCTAATCTGGTGGGCTTAAGTTTAGTTAAGAGTTTTTTTATGTTGGAGGTAGGAAAAAGAGAAGGCAGTGGGGAGATTACTAGTTGAAGGTGTGGGCTGGAGGGGAGGGGGGTTGTGTTGTTTAGCTAGTGATAGTATGGTTTGTGTCAGACAATTGGATGTGCTCCATAGATCTTCAGGATGCATACTGCCATATAAAAATGGACAGGAGATCCAGGAGATCTCTACCCTTCCGGCTGGGAGCCATTCATTACCAATTCAGAGCTCTGCCCTCTGGTCTCACTACAGCCCCCAGAGTGTTTACCAAATGCATGGCAGTAGTCACGGCTCACCTGAGGTGTCTAGGATTCCGTACTTAGATGACTGGTTCCTGACCGCCACCACCGAGCATCTACTAAAGGCAAGGGACACCATCATTCATCTCTGCTCAGAGTTGGGCATAACCATAAACTACAAAAAATCTGCCTTGTTGCTGTCATAGCATATCACCTTTATAGGAGCAGAGTTACACACAAAAGCCATGATAGCAAAACTGCTGCACAAAAGAGTTCTAACATTACACCGTCAGGTGTCTTTGTTGTTGAGGAGAAAGAAAGTACAGGCAAAATTTGTCCTCAAGGTCCTAGGGTTGATGGCAGCGGCAATAACATTAGTCCCATTAGCTCGTCTGCACATGAGAATATTACAATGGCTACTCTTTGCCCAGTGGTCAATGCAGGAGTTACCCATGTCACGCATGATCTTCATTACAGAAACCTGCAGGAGGGATCTACAATGATGGCTTCGTTCTACACAGGTAACTATAGGCAGACCGTTTGTGCTTCCCCAACTGGTAATCACAGTGACCATGAATGCTTCCCAGATAGGATGGGGAGGTGGCATTATCTGGGACAAACTGTCCAAGGAACATGGCAGGAACACTAGTACCACTTGCACATCAATGTTGTGGAGATGAGTGGTGCTCCAAGCATTGCAAGTACTTCAGGACTCTTCCAACAAGTACAACCAAACCGGATCCAAGGAGGGTGACCGGCTCCTATTATGGCTCCGAGACGGTTCCAACACTCCATGTAAAATCGACGGAGTCGTCCTTTTGGAACCAATGGATTTCGGATATGAAGGTAAGGATTTGTCGTGTCTCTTCGACGGCTCAGATCCTGGAAACGAAGTAGTTTTGGTTGTTTTTTCAGGAGATTAAGAGGCCAGAGTCCCTTCAACTACTGTTTCAAAAGGCCCTTTCAATAAGCCCCTAACAATCAATTTGTTTTGCCGTTCCTGCAGGGACCTTAAACTAAATGCATGGCAAATGGAACAGGAATCCTGCAGGTGGACGGCACCCAAACAGTAAACACAACTGGTGTATCCATCTGCGAGGGACATTTTCTGAGTGCAAGAATCGCACTTTTTAAACCCCAATTGTTTCGTCTCCTTAGACATGTCCAACACTATTAAAGACAATAACAATGTCACACAAACCAGCAACTACCCCACAAAGAAAAAGAACAGCAGCTATACCAGATGCATGCAACTTTTTTTTTTTTTTCTCTAACCCAAGGAGACGCCTCTAAGTTAAACGGCGAGACCTACAGAAAAAAGGAGAAAGCCCTCTAACTAAAAAGGGGCTACAGAAGAGAAAAGGGAATCCTCTAACTTAAACGGATTTGAAAAGTATAGAAGGCCTAAGAAATATGATAGTCACACAGGCTCAACAATCACAACAACTAGTAAACTAAGTGATACAAGACTAAACTAATTGAACAATCCTTTTCTGTCTAGAAAAACTATCAGGAAATTATCCAAACTAGTAAACATATGAAGAAAAATTTCACTTAGCCTGAGCCACCGAAAGAATCATCCCGAAGCTGCAAGCGGCAAACAAGATCTGCAGAATAGTCACTAGGCATCCTGGGACAGGATGTAGCCTCGAGCCAGTGAAAGCTCTCGAGCTGTAGTATGCAGAGTCAGAACAGATCGATTCCGAACCGATATACCAAGAATGAAGGCAAGATAGGACAACATAACATAATACAGTATGAATTCTTGCAAATGGACTCATCCTGACCTTCTGTAGTCCTTCCTGTTTCAGCTGCCCTTCTGGATACCTTTTCAACAGCTTCAACTGACTCGACATCCACCCCTAAGAAGCCAGACAGATTTTACAAAGTCCCCGAGGATCAAAAGTTTTTGTATAAAAGTACTTCATCTGATCCTGCTGTTGTTTCCATGTCCACAGATAAGCCATCCAAACCATTACCTTCTTACAAGCTTTTACCTTCTGATAAGGACAGCCATGCTAAGGAGAGATATGGGGGAAAACTGTGTACATTTCTACTACTATGGCCTTCAAGGCCATTAGTTATCAGACCCACATGACTAAGTATTGTCCTGTCTCTCCTCTCACAAACTGGTGGAATTTTTTACTGATACGTCTGATTCGGACGGTAAGACTTCTGCCCCTTCTTTTTTGAGTTTTGCCTCTCAGGTGACTCACCATTCCTTTAAATAAGATTATGATACTGATGCTTTCTCTTTGGCACTGCTACTGCAAAATTGTTTAAAAACCTTCAGAAAAAGGGTAGGTTATGCAAGACCTTAAAAAATCTTTGATTCCTTGTCCTCCAGCTCCACAAAAATTATGCATCTAAACCTTCTTTTGTACATAGGCAACTACAGTTCCTATGCAAATTTTCCAAGACAAACCCCTCCAGAGAGTTCTAGGGGCCAAAAACATTCTTTTCCTAAAAAAATCTCTCAGACATCCAGCCTACATTTCTGCTTGGACAGATTCCTTTGGCCTTTTCCTTTTTGGCAACAGATAAGACACCTGGGCACTCTCCATTATACAAAAAGTTTATTTTAAATCTTGGAAGTCCTTTCCTCCTTTCTCTGACCTATCTCAACCTCCGCACCAGCTCCATCATTTTCCTTTGGTTTTGCAGGGTCTAGTGGAATAAGAAATCATCCAACATGCCTCCTCAGTCTCAGCAGGGAACAGATTTTTATTCTAGAATGTTTTGGGTTCCCAGGAAGGAGTGGTCATGGAGGCCCATACTAGATCTGTCTTTTCTCAGCAGGTTTCTCAAGGTCCCTTCTTTCAGCATGTTGTCTCTTTTACATTTCTCTCTCTCCAGCTCATTATCAGTTCTCTGTTTTGCCTTTTGCTCTTCCTACAGCTCCAAGGGTCTTTTTCCAAATGTCTTGCCCTCTGTGATAAAATTCTGCAAACTTCAGGGAATTCAAATACTTTTTTAAATTTGGAAACCCTCTTAGCAGCTCCTGTTTCAGAATATACACCTCACTATACTTCTGTGCATTATGGGGTTCACTCTCAATCTCAAGACTAGTTCTCAGAACAAGGTGTTTCTGGGTTCCAGGCTTCAGACCATTCTAATGTTGGCTTGCCTACCACCTTCCAAGGTCAACTCTTTAATTGCTTATTTCCAGTCTCCTCTTACTTTTCCAGTACTTCCTGCAAGGGAACTTCTTCAAGCTCTGTGATGCACTGCATCCACCATTTCCATGGTTTCATTTGCCAAACTTCATGAGGAAGTTTTGGTGTTATCTCAAGACTGTTTGGCTCCAAGCCTGCCACCTTCTGGAGTATCCGATTCCTCTCTTGCCTGGTCTCATATTAAGCTCCACTTGTGGATTCATCAGATTTCACAGAATCCAGGTCTGCCTTTACAGGTTTCTTTCCCTACTCAGCAGCTGTATGTAGATGTTTCCAATTATGGCTGCGGGGCATACTCCACCAACTTAAAAGATCAGGGTTTTTGGTCCCATCAACAAATGACAGACCATATCAATATCAAAGAGATGAGGGTCTACTTCTAGCTCTGCAGGCTTTCCACTCCTTTTAGGTCCCAGATCCTCTAAAGGTATTCACAGACAATACAAGTTATGTGGTACATCATAAGCAATGAGGCACATAAATTCTTTGCAGGCTGCCCCTTCGGGCTTGGAATTTTGCAAGGACTGGGTACGCTCTCAGATCTCTGGAGTGAATCAAATGAAATCCAAGGCATTCTTTGAAATCTACAAAAAATAAGTATTTCTATTCAGTGTACTCACTTTTACTCAACTGCTACTGTTTTTAGCCGTTTTATCTGTTCTGCTGTTTCAACTGATTTTCCCGCACTTTGTATCTTCTAGTACTTGTGTATTTTGTAGCATGGGCCAGATTCAGATGTGCTGAATCTACACTGTTTGGTATCATCAAAGCACTAAAACTAACCATCTTACATTAAGAGGGCTCCCTGCACCTTTGTAGCAGAAGAGTTTAGCAAAGGACCAATCTGAGTTGGAGATTGTTCGAATAAGGCTCAGTATTGAGCATTTCCATTGGCCAGTTTGTTTGAAAATTGCTAAACTTGTTTTAAAAAAGGGTTCTCACTATTGCTACATAAAGCCCTGCGCTTGAGCGGGTCTGCACCTGTTTTAACACAGCTCCACAGAGCTTGGCGACCAGCCACTGCTCCACTATCCCTATCTGAGCAATCCATGGCATCTGTTTGCACGTTGCGCACCTTCGCACAGCACCGCATAGTGGAGGTAACCATTGGCAGTTACAGAGGCAAAAGCTAAAGTAGATTTATTTTCCCATAGAAGCTGCCTGTGCTCCAAATGAGGAGTCCCTTAAATTGCGCTTAGCTGCTCGGAGAGCAGCTCAGCTGGTTCTACAGCATTTGCCACTATAACTGAAATTTCCTAATCCCCAACAGTATAGACCCAGCATGAAGTCTCAATTAAACCACATCTTTCCTCGTTAAAGTAAGCAAACTTACACCTAGTGTTATGGATGGTCAATTCTCCTCAATTTCTCCTCATATCCTGACTGAATGGGAATCCTGAAGCAGTGCAGCAATTGCCTCCTGTGCACTGACAACCCACTACTCCTAAACCACTCAAGCTCAATTTGAGAGAGATGCATATAAACTAAGAATCTGGGATCCTTGCTTTCGTTCACAGAACAGTGACACAGAACAGGCTGTCAAGTCCTCATAACTCACCTCCTTCACTAACCACACTCTCAACACAAACCATCATATGTGGAGGTACTCACTAAAAATTTGCCTAAACACCAGGGACTTCTGAAACACAAACATGCTACACCTAATCAAGCACTTACAACACTCAATATACACAAAACCACAATCACAAGTGTCTCACCAAACAAGCCCCCAAGGCAAAGCACATCTAAACTAAATTTTTTGGTCATAGGCGACTCTACAGTAAGAAACACTATCCAGTGGGATCCGAATGGAGAGATGAAAAGTCAGCAAGCAAAGGAGAGTAAAAGCCCTGAAATTGAATTCAGCCTCAAGTTTTGGTGAGTACCTTCACGAGGTGGTCCCTGTTTTTCACAAAATCTCACCAAAGTGACACTGATATTTAGACTGTATTTGTATAGCATACATCATGGTCAGGAGTAGGTCAAAAGCTAAAAAAAGATAGCTGGGTACACGAGACACAGGATAAAAAAGTGCCCAATCCTGGTAGGTGCACAGGTGCCAGGACTGGAAAAAATGACAGTGTAGAATCCTCAAAAAATACACAAACATTCCTACAATGAGGCCTGGCTAGGCCAGGGCAAGGATGGCCCCTCTGTTGTACAGGGAAGTAGCAGTCCACAGAAATCACAAAAAATTGATGGGCCAAAGAAGAGCCATAAAGACGATAGAGTGGACTATTGAGGATAAAAACTAAATTATGTATGGTTACTACTATGCAAAAAGCTCAAAATTTCCAGACACAAGAAATACAAAATGATTAAGAGATAATTTAGAGGAAAGAAACACACTTCTGCAAGAAAAACTGTCAGAAGCTTCAAATAAAAATTTGGGGTCATTAATACAACAGATTGTTAAACAGTATGTAGATTAAGAATTTTCTGTTTGGAAAAAGAAGCATCTGAAGTATGAAAATGTAAACAAAACAGATATTTTTGAAAAGCATAAAAAAATATGGACATGGGAAAGAAAGCGAGATTTGATATGGTGCAATATTTATGCAAAGGTGAAAGCCAAATTAATCAACATAAAGAAGGCAGCCCGAAAGATATTCAAAGAGAAATACAGGGAAAGGCATCCAGATATGGAAAATATCACAAAGAGGGAATTTAGAAAAGAAGATTAGTAAAGTAAAAGTTAAAAAAACAGAAGTTGAAATGATGTGCCTGCAAAGTGAAGGATTTGATGTAGAAGGTCTAACACAGGTTACATCACAGCACTATGGAACGAGTCCCCAAAGTAAGGAGAGACAGGAAGATCATGAGACATCTGAAGAAGAAATATGGACATGGGAAAGAAAAAGATTTAATATGCTGTAATATTTATGCAAAGGAGAAAGCTAAATTAACCAATACAAAAAGAGCAGCACCAAAGATATTTGAAGAGAAATACAGGCAAAGGAATCCAGACATGGAAAACTTTACAATACAAAAAATAAGACGACAGAGGAAAAGTAGAAAAGGAGATCAGTAATGGAGAAGTTAAAAAAAATAGAAAATGAGGTTATGAAGTACATCCAAAGTGAAGGACTCAATGTAGAAAATCTAATTCAGAAAGCACCACAACAGGACAGAGCACTGGAATCCAAATTAAGGGGAAACCACTGGAATAGGAAGCAATTGGTCAGGTGCCATATGAAGATATTTTGGAGCCTTCCACAGAAAACCAGTATAAACACCCACTTGAAGCTGGACAGCACGTGAAGGAACAGGAAACTCTGACGCAGTTAATGTTAAGGAGTGATAGGTCAGTGAGTTCTCATATGACAGAGCAACGGATGGCACAGGATGAAATTAAAGTGAATGTGCCACAGGAAGATGCGACAGAACTTTCTATAGAATGGCCACAGAGAATGGAAAATAAAAAATATGCCCTCAGTCTAGAAGAAACTAAGAGAAAAGTTGCTTGACTTAATAGAGATAGATATATTAAGATCACTTAAAGAAATACACTGCAGAAGGTCAATAAAGGTCAATAAAACCCCAAAAGTTAGAAGTTTGATAAAACAAATGAACACAGTAATTAAGACTGTCCATAGAGATTCATGCGATATAACAGAAGTAAACAGGATACATTACTGTGCAGCTAAATTAATAACTGATAAAGTTATACCACATGAACACAGGGTAGTGAAGGAGAGAAAGGGGAGAAATCGAATACCATCATGGAGGTATCGAACAGAGAAAAATAGAAGTTATGTCCTTACCATAACGTTCCATGTGGAGTGTTCATCTCGCCTTTGTTCTTACACATGGGTTCGGAGCCGATCCTCGGCTCCGTGCCGGCCTCTTGCAAGCTCTGCATCGAGAAGAAGCTCGAGACAATCTAATACCCACAATCCCCCTCTGCCTTTACCTCAGATCTAGTTTGCAAGCAAACCAATCTACATAATAGCACATTCATGCTATACACCTATACATATATAAACAGACACATATAAAAATATATGTGTATACTAACTATGTACACAGAATAATAACAGTAGCAAATAATGCTTGTGGCCAGGCATCAAAGAACGTTCTCCCTAAGGGTGGGAGGGTGGGACTGTAAGAACAAAGCGAGATGAACACTCCACATGGAACGTTATGGTAAGGACATAACTTCTATATGTGATAGTGTTCAATCTCGCTTGTTCTTACACATGGGTAGAGTCCCTAGTCCCTTGATCCTCAGCAACTCACGGGAGGGCGTTCTTGAGCACAGTGGAACCAAAGGTTGCCCTGTCCCTAGAAACCTTGTCTACTTTATAATGAGAAATAAATGTATGTGGCTTAGACCAGGTAGCAGCCGCACAAATAGCATCCAGAGGTAGGCGAGCTGCATGAGCCAAAGACGTAGATATTGACCTTGTGGAATGTCCTTTGGGTTTGTGTAAAAGGGGTTGATTTGCAGAATCGTAGACATAGATTATACAATCCGTTAACCACTTAGAAAGAGTTCTTTTGGTAACTGCAAGTCCTTTCCTGCTATCAGCAAAAGCCACAAAGAGTTGATCTGTTTTCCTGTGATCTTTTGTTCTATCCAAATAAAACCTTAGCTGTCTGTGAACATCCAATTTGTGTAACATATACTCCATTTTGTTGGGGTGGTTTTGAAGAAAGTGGGTAATTCAATGGACTGATTAATATTGTTAATAGAACACACTTTAGGGAGGAAGGATGAATTGGTTCAAGAGAAACTCTGTCAGAGTGAAAGATCAAATAAGGGTGCTTGATGGAGAGAGCCTGAAGTTCAGACACTCGTCTAGCAGAAGTAATGGCTACCAGAAAGAGAGTTTTCCAGGACAAAAATTTTAATGGGCAAGAAGAGGCAGGTTCAAAAGGGGGCAACATTAATTTAGATAGCAACAAGTTTAGACTCCAAGGTGACGTAGGAGATCTGACCGGTGGTCTAATATGAAAAACTCCTTTTAAAAGGCTTTACAAAGTCTGTGAGCCATAATAGGAGCTCCACATTCTTCTACATGGAAATTGAAATGGCAGCCAATTGAACTCTTAGAGTAGCAGGAGAAGCACCCTGATGAAATAAGTCTGTTAAGAACTCTAATATCTTATTCAAAGGAGCTATAAAGGGATCAACATGGTGTGTATTCGCCCAGAATACAAACCGCTTCCATTTGCTAGTATATGTTTTAGTAGTGGAAGCTTTATGCGAAGCCACTAATATATCCTGGACTGCTGGTGACAAAAGATCAGACCTGGCTAAGTTGGGAATTGGAGCAGCCAAGCTGCTAGATGGAGTGACAGGAGCGGGATGGGGAACCCCTGACGAGTGAGTCAATAGATCTGGCTCTGGGTCCAGAATCCAGGGTCCCCGAATGCAGTGTATTTTCAGGAAGGGAAACCAAATTTGACGAGGCCAGAATGGAGCAATGAGGATTATCGTCCTGTGTAGGTTCCTGGCTTTCTGGAGAAATTTCGATATCAGAGGAAATGGGGGAAATGCGTATAGGAGTCCCGGGGCCAATCGTAAACCAGTGCGTCCCTGGGGACTTCCCCTGGAGGGGTAATAGGGCAAAGTAGCTCCTGCATTTGGCATTCATTGGAGACGCAAACAGGTCGCAGGAAGGCTGGCCCCACGTGCGAAAAATCCTTTTCGCCACTGACTGTTTTAGAGACCACTGCGTGCGGTAACAGAATTGCTCTGCTCAGCCTGTCGGCTATGACGTTGGATGACCCCGGGATGTGCGTTGCTATTAGAAAGCGACCCGTGGACTCCGCCCACTGCCAAATTCTCATGGCCTCTCTGCATAGTTGATAGGACTTGGCTCCCCTTGTTTGTTTATGTACCAGACTACCGACATGTTGTCCGTCTGAACTGCAATAGTCCCTAGAGGAAGAAGGGGAGCAAAGTGTTGCAACGCTAGAAACACTGCCCTCAACTCTAGAACATTGATGTGCAGATTGTACTCCAAATTGGTCCATTCGCCTTGGACTGTCTGTCCCTGAAAGATGCCCCCCCACCCTATCAGGGAAGCGTCCGTGGTCACCGTAACTGTGGTGGGTAGCACAAACGGCCTCCCTGGGAAAGGTTGCACGTTTGAAGCCACCAGTTTAGATCTGTTTTGCAAGTCTTTGTTATAAGAATCTCGTGTGTTAGAGGTAGTTGTTGAAATGACCATTGAGCAAACAGTAGCCATTGTAGGACTCTCATGTGCAGCCTTCCCAGGGAATTGCAATAAGGGAGGCTGACATGAGGCCCAACACCTTCAGTACTAGTTTTGCAGGAGATTTCCTTGACAAGAGTAGAAGACGATGTGAGTCTGCAGTGATAATATCCTTTCTGGGGGAAGCCTCAGAATTAATTGACGTGTGTTTAACTCTGCTCCTATGAACAAGATATTTTGTGATGGCTGAAGTAAGGATTTTCCGAAATTTACGGAGATCCCTAGGTGAACACACAGTTGAAGAACATAGTCTCTGGCCTGCAGTAGTTGGCCGGTGGTGGCCGAAAGGAGCCAGTCGTCCAGATACGGAAACACCTGGAATCCCTGACGTCTCAAGTGAGACGCTACCACTGCCATACATTTGGTGAAGACCCTGGGGCTGAGGTCAGACCAAAGGGCAGGGCTCGAAATTGAAAGTGACTGGCTCCCAGCCGGAAGCGCAAATGATCTCTGGATGCCCTGGCCATTTTGATGTGGTAGTATGCATCCTCTAGATCTATTGAGCACATCCACTCGTCCTTCTGTAAGAATGGAAGGATCGATTGAAGCGTGACCATTCAGAACTTTTCTTTCTTGACGAAAGTATTGAGGTAGCTTAGGTCTAGAATGGGCCTCCAGTCCCCTGTTTTCTTTGGAACTAAAAAGAACCTTGAGTAAGTCCCGAATCCTTGCTGGTCCGCTGGGACTGGCTGGATGACTTTTCTAGCAGCTTTGAAATTTCTAAAGCTGCTGGCTCTCGCAGATGGGGCGGTACATCTGGGAGTCTTTTCTTTGGGATGGGATGGGATAGGAAGGGTATGTTGTAACCTCTGGTAACTACGCTTTTTACCCACTTGTCTGTAGTTATATTTTGCCAGGCCTGAGGGTATAAAGCTAGCGACCCCGACTGCCTCCAGAGCAGGACAGTCGGGCCTCCTCTCAGGAGTGCTGGAAAGGTTTACCAGGAGTGTTTCCCTGTCACCTTGATGTTGCGGACCCCTCTGCCGCCAGGGCGGCGTCTTCCACCTCTGCCCCTCCTCTGCCTCTAGAGGGGCATCACCCTGTGTGCCTGAGAAAGACCCTTGGGGTTTTGAAACCACATTTTCCCACCGTTGCCCTTTGGGGTACGGTCTGGTTGGGGTGGAAAACGGACTCCGACAGCAGACAGAGTCTTTCCCTCTTGTTCACACCGGGTAAGGGTCTCCTTTACCTTGGGGCCAAAAAGAGTGGCACCGTCAAATGGGGCGTTTGTAAAGGAAGACTTGAAGGCTTCCAAAGGAGCATAGGCGCATCCAGGATTGTCTATGAAGAGCAATCGCTGAAGCTGCTGCCCTACTCGAACCTTCGCTGCGTAGGAAATCAGCCTCATGGACGAGTTAACAATCGATGTTAGGGTATTAAGTTGCTGTCACTTTCTCTGAGACAGCTGCATCTGTAGCACCCTGGAGGGTATCTCCCAACTCTTTGACTAGATCCCTCTGCAGACGTGTAAAATGGGTCAAATAGTTCAGGGACCGCATGGAAAAAGCCGCTGAACTAAAAATGCGCTTCCCATATCTATCCATCGTCCTAGAATCTTTATTAGGCGGATGGACAGACGAAGAAGACTCCGACATCTCCTTTTCGTGGCTGCAGCCACCACCATAGCGTCTACTGGAACTCCTTTTGTAAGGTAGGACTTATCCTGAGGTGCTGTGATGTACTTGTTCGGTTTTCTTGGAACAGGTTCCACTGTGTCAGGAGTCTCCCACCCTTGAGCAATAAGTTCCATTAGTTCGTCAAGGGCGGAGTGACCCAGGAGGAGGAAGGGCGAGCACCAAATGCCTTCAGCAGAACTGACTCATCCTCAGAAAGGGGAAGGGACTGCCAGTCACCTCTCTGTTTCAGGATCTCCAAAATGTCTGAAAAGAGACATCTTCTGAAGGTGACTTAGGGGACCCCTCTGACTCATCTAAGTCAGTATCAGATGTCAAGGATTCCTGTGGAGAATCCAAGTGTCTCCTCTTACACAATCTCTTCCTAGGGACTTCCTCATGGGGAGCATCCGAAGAAGCCTCGAGGAAGAGGGGCACCCTCCAGGGGTGGCTGAGGCACTGGTGCCCGACGCTTGGATGTGGCCGTGGGTGCAGATGAAGACAAAGGCCCTTTATGGGGAGGAGAAACTGCTTCCACTGATGTGGTTGTCTGGGTAGACAACACCTTCCTCATCAGGTCGAACGCTCCCGGGTCCCGCATTGAAGAGTCTCCCGGTTCGAAGAAATGGGAAGAATCCCGACACGGGCACGAAGGCATCGACCCGAGGACGGAGCCGAATCGATTCGTGCCGAGGCCCGAGGGAGAGTCGGAACCGACACGCCGGTTCGACTCTCGCCCCGAACCAAGAACAGACCGTCGGCTCCGAGACTCGGTACCGGTCCGACGGAGTCGAGGTGAGGAACAGACCGAGAAAAGACGGTTCTGGACCCGAGGGCTCCACAATCAGCAGATCAGCCTCTTCTGGCTCCAAAGACTGAATCGGTCTCGGAGGAGGAATGGATGGAGATACAGGAAGGCCTTCAAGTTTCGACACCAACTGGGTGGAAACCGAAATAAGTTTAGAGAGCGCCGAATGCTCCAACAACTTCTGCACCACGCGATCCACATCGACATCCGAAAGTTTGGAGGAAGAACGGGTCGAAGGAACCGAAGACGGAGCCGACCTCAATATGGCCGAAGGAGGGAGCTCCATCACCGGTTCCAAGACTCGAGGCTCAGGAACCGATACCAGTTGAACACTCGGCCCCGAAGTCTGTGGAACCGGTGATCTAACCTTTGAAGAAGAGCTCGGAGCCGATGACTTAGGCTCCGACGTCTTCGATTCCTTAGAGGACTTCGATGCCTGGTCAGAAGCATCCAAAGCCTCTTGGAAAGCCGGTTTCAATAGACCTCTGTCCATCAGTTTCCTGCGCCTATCTGTCATGACCCTCCCACTAAAAGAGTGACAGATGGAGCAATCCTCTTGTAAGTGGAGAGGGCCAAGGCAGTAGACGAGGAACTATGGTTGTCAGTGACCGACATTTTCTGGCCACACTGACAACGCTTGAAACCAGACTTTACCTTCTCAGACATTGTAGAATAAAAGACAACTCCAGAAAACACAGTCAAATCCGAAAAAAAGTTAGTCACAATCGAGTAATTGTCAAATCCGGTAAAATTTGTCTCAATATGGTAAGATATGAAGGGTGTAGGCCCCGATACAAAAATACCGATAAATAAGGTTAACGGTACCAAAGAATTAACGGAACCACAACACAATCACACTTGTTAACACTGATAATATCAACTAGACTAGAATCCTTAATAAAATACAACAAAAAAAGTTATATCTTAGCTTAGAAACTCTCGAGCTAGCTCCCAACGATGCGTATGCAGCAGCGGCAAACTAGATCTGAGGTAAAGGCAGAGGGGGATTGTGGGTATTAGATTGTCTCGAGCTTCTTCTCGATGCAGAGCTTGCAAGAGGCCGGCACGGAGCCGAGGATCGGCTCCGAACCCATGTGTAAGAACAAACGGCGAGGTTGAACACTATCACATCTATAAAGTAACTAAGACCAAAAGTGTCACTATTCGAAGAGTACAGAAGAGGGAACAGATCAACAAAAATACTCAAAGATAGATGTGATAAAAGCAATGAGCAGTATTAGAACAGATCAAGATCTATCATGCACTATTGCAAATAAACTAAAAATCTCAGCAGAGGTGGAAAAACTT
This sequence comes from Protopterus annectens, assembly GCF_019279795.1. Taxonomy (NCBI): domain Eukaryota; kingdom Metazoa; phylum Chordata; order Ceratodontiformes; family Protopteridae; genus Protopterus; species Protopterus annectens. The sequence goes on along the minus strand of NC_056735.1, from coordinate 1,128,945,004 downwards.
CTAAGTATCTCTTATATGTTCAATGGAACGCCTCTGAGGAAATGATACAGACTCTTAAAAATGTATAAGATATATCCTACAATGATTGACTACATTACAGTTCAATGAAAGAGTGGCAGACCACTTTGCAATTAAGCCATGATAAAGGACAACTTATTATTCCAGGGATAAAAATTCAAAGGGGGATGTATTCCAGGGTGACTGTCACTGCTGCTATTCTGCCTTGCCCTTAACCCATTAAGCTGTCTACTTAACAGCTTAGGTCATGGCTATAATTAGGCTCCCAGAAAACAACAAAGTGCAAAGACTTATCTCCTGTTTGTCGATGATTTGAAACTGTACAGCTCATCAGATGAGGTACTGAGAACACAACTGCAAGTTGTCAAAACTTTTCAGATGATATAAGAATGTCATTTGGTCTTGATAAATGTGCAAAAGCAACCTTTAAAGCAGGAAAACTGCAGCATCAGGAAAACATCAGTTTGGGACTAGAATGTGATATAAAAGAACCTGAGCAGGAGGGAGTTTATAAATATTTTGGAATTGATGAAGGATCAACAATAAAACATGAACAAATGTGAATAAAACTTAGTAAGGAGTACTTCAGAAGACTGAAATTAATCCTGAAAGCAGCGCTGACATCTAGGAACAAAATCCAAGCTATAAATCAATTTGCTCTTCCTGTCCTAACCTACAGTTTTGGAGTGACTGACTGGCCTCAAAAGGTGCTGGATAGATTAGACAGAAAAACAAGAAGGATGCTTCATACTCACCAAATGATTTATAAAAATCAGTACATACCAAGATTATATATTCCCCGTTCCCAACGGCCTCCTTGAAATTGATTACATGTACAGATCTGCAATCGTGGGGCTCCACACATCAGCTGACCTCACAAGACCCAAATGTAGTGAAAGTTTTGAAACATGACGAGAATAAATCTAGGATGACTTCTCTGCTTAATCTAGCAGGAGTGCCAAGCAGGAATGGAAATCAAACCAGAAGTAGATAAAAACTCGGGTAGCAACTGAATGTTCCAAAAAACAAAAGAATGCATATAAGGTGAAGGACCAGATGAGAAGGCAAGAAATGCAGAAAAAGCATAAACATAGTTGCAAGTACAGAAAACTTCTGGAAAAACCACATGCTGATCAGGAATGAATGCAGGAATGGTTAAGGAGAGGTTACTTTAAACCAACAGATGAAAGGTTAACATTAGAGGCCCAAGATAGTGGGCTACATGCATGTTGGTTTACAAAGTCCATTGAACATGTGGGAAAGAAAAAAAATGTAGGTTTTGCAAAACAGAATTGGAAACAGTTGCACACCTCCTTGCTGGTTGTTATATACTAATGGCAGAAGGACTGCATAATGAAAGGCATATTAATGTAGCGAGACTGTTGCACTGAGAATTGTGAAAACATAGTACTGAAGTGGGCTGAAAAACACTGGAAACATGAGCTGCAATACATCATAGAAAATAATGAAGCTCACATCACAAGGGATCATCCATTACCAACAGTTCAAAAGCTAGATGCTAGTGGTCCAAAGAAAGAAGACAAAAGCAACATTGATCACTGAAATTGCCACACCCAGTGACTACAGTGTCCTGTGCAGAGAGAGAGAGAGAGAGACAAAGTCATAAAATATTGATATTTGCAAGCAGAAATGAGAGCAATGTGGAAGAAAGATATACAAATAGTTGCAATAGTAGTAAGAGCAAAGGGACTTATAAAGACAGAGTCTACAATCATATTTAGATATGCTACCAATACATGTAAATCCGTACGAATTACAGGAGGAGTCATTACTGGGCACACTGCAGGTGCTGCAAAGAGCACTTTTGGCTAACATCAAAGAGTGAAACAATACTAATTTCAGGAACTTTAATCATAGTTTGACTTAGGAATAGGGTCCATTCACCTCATGCTATTAGAAACCCAAAAGATTTGGAGAAATTAAAAAGGGAGAAACATAGATGTTCCACTCACCAGGCTGGACAAGGAGAAGGTTACTGTCTGTCAGGTTTCAAGACCCACCAGATCACATACACACACACAAGTCTCTACACAACAAGTACCATTATGATTCCATCATAGTTCATAGGTTCATACTAGGCTATCTGCCCTAGGGCATTTATAAGCCTAGCCAGAGTGTATTTGGCTTTCGCCACCCATTTTAAATTAATTTTGCTATGCCCTTTTTCGAGGTTAGTATACTGTGCCTCTGTCTAACAGTGACACAGAAGTGATATCCGGGGTAAACCTACGATCTCCCATCCACTCATCAAGATTCCTCTTGAAGAGAGTCAATGAGGGACTCTGCCTAACCTGGACTGGGATTTTATTCCAGAGTGAAGGGAGCCTCTGGGTTATGAATCTGTCCCTCCAGCATGTCCTATTTATTTCAGTGCTGAGGTTCAAGTCTTTCAAGTGCGTAGCTCGATGGGATTTGGATTTTCTGAGGTGCAGCATGTGCATTAACTCTGGGTTGGACGTGGCTTTATACGTCAGGCACAGATCGCCTCTGAGCAGGAGGTATGCCACTGAGTAGAGCTGGAGTTTCTTTACCGGGCAGCATATGGTATCTGTCTGAGCCCTTTGATCCTCTTGGTGAAGTACTTTTGGGGTCTTTCCAGTTGCTGCAGGTGTCTGGTAAGGTACATCCCAAAAGGGGCACTGCACTCAATTATGGGCCTAATGAGGGATGAGAAAAAAGGCACGATGACCTCCCCTGATCTAGATGTAAATCCGTTCATGATTAGGTGGGCTATATAAAATGTTTTTCTAACCACTTTGGCCACGTGGTTGTCAAATGAGAGATTGCTATCAACTTGGGTCCCTAATTACTTTTTCCATACTTAATGGATTACCACCTATGTGGTAATTTATGGGCACTTTGTTTTTGCCAAAGGTGATGACTATACACTTTTGGCATTTAGCTTGAGGCTATGGCTCTGGCAACAGTTGTCTGTTTCTATGAGGCCCTTTTGGAGGATGCTTGTGTCGGCTGGAGAGTCTATTATGGCGCCCAGTTTGCAGTCATCTGCGAACTTGGTCAGCCACAGTCCTTCCGTGTTGGCCTGTACCTCCGAGAAATATATACCGAACAAGAGAGGTCCCAGGACTGAGCCTTGTGGGATGCCACTTGTAACTGGTTTGGAGTCTGACATGGCTCCAGGCAATTCTAACCATGTGAGTTCTGTCCTTGAGCCAGTTTGCAACCCATCTAGTGACATAGGGGTTTATACTTAAGCTGGTGAGCTTATCTATAATGCCCGAATGGGGAATTGTATCGAAGGCTTTTGCGAGGTCCAGGTTGGCTGTGTGGACCACCTTCCCCTCGTCAATGGCCTTGATGACTGTTTCAAAGAAATCAACCAGGTTTAAGAAGCAGGATCTGCCCTTAAAGCCGAACTGGGTAGGATCCAGTGTCTGTAGGTCCCCAATATCTTTATTTATGAGGTCCATGATGATCCTTTCCATAGCTTTGCAGACCAAGCTAATCAGGCTTATGGGGGCGATAGTTTCCAGGATCCGCTGAGGCACCACCTTTGTGGAGAGGGACCACTGTTGCTGTACGCCACTCTTTGGGTACATATCCTGTGGTAAGGCTGAGATTGAACAGTAGTTTTATGTTTGGGTTTAGCTCTTCTTGAAGTCCATGTAGGACGCAGCCCGGGACACCGTCTGGTCCCATTGATGCTGTGTTTTTTGCTTTGGAGAGGACGGCTCTTACCTGAGCATCTAAGATGTCAGGGGGGCAAGCACTCTGCTGGGATAGATATTTGCCCTTTTGGTGGGGGGGGGGAGTTTGCGCTGAACCTGTCAGCTAGGATGTTGGCAATGTCTGTGGGTTCGGTGTATTTTTTGTCATTTTGGACTAATTCTGAGTATATCTGGGAATTCCCACCCAGGTTCCCAACATAACTAAAGAAAGCCTTGTGAATATCCTTAGTGTCCTGTGCAATTTTTCTCTCGAAGCTGGCCTTAGACGATTTTATGAGTGCCCGTAGTTTTTTGCTAACACTGATCAGAGATGCCCGTAGTTTTTTGCCAACACTGATCAGAGATGCCTTCCCTTTTTGGGATTTTGCTCTATCATGTAGTAGCTTCCGCCTATTGTATAGTTTGTTTATGGCTGGGGTCCACCAGACAGGACGTCTGCCTTTGGAGAATTGGGTCTTGGTTTTTATTTGGGATTGCATGATCCATGCATTCCTGAAGTTGTTCATAGAATGCGTTTATAAAGGATTCTGCAGTCTGGGCCGTATTTTCCACAGGCCTGGGGGCTTTGAAGGATTCCACCTCGGTTTTGAGGAGTGTGAAATTTGCTTTAGAGAAGTTTTTCACTGTGCTTTTCTGGGCAGGGGGTGGGGTTGGGATGTGAATATCCAGTGAGATTAGTTTATGGTCTGATCTTACCAGTGAGGGATACACTTCTGGTCTGGAGCATAGAGTCCCCATGTTGGTGATGATCAGGTCCAGTATGTTTTCCCCTCTTGTGGGAGTAGTAACAAGTTGTTCCATAGCATTTGAGTTTATAAATTCTAGGAACCTTTGAGCTAGGGTGTTGGAGCTAGAGTAATGCTCCCAGTCTATGTTTGGGTAGATGAAGTCACCCAATATAATGGTGTTTGGAGAGACCTTCATATTTTCCAGTGTTCTCAGGAAGGCCGAGTGGGGTTCCTGGGTTTGGGAGGGTGGTCTGTAGCAGGCTATAAACTGGAAGGCAGTTTTACCCACTGTTAGTTGCACATGGACAGTCTCTGATGCTTGGTGCTGTGCCACCAACCTGGAGGTGTGGGTATCTTTGACGAATATTGATACTCCCCCTCCTTTTCTGGTTCGGTCCAAGTTTTCGGGCCGAAAAGCATGGTAAGAGGTATAACCTGGTAGTGCTGGGGTGCTCTCGGGAGCCTTGAACTAGGTTTCTGTTACTGCACAGACATCAATGTTCTCCATGCTAAGGAGAGTTTCGAGTGCATGCATTGAGTAGCATCCCTTGTGATACCTATGGAGGTGGGTTTGTCTTTTGAGCCTTGCCTAAAAAAGGCACTATGGGGGTAGCAAGAGCCTTTGCCAATACCCGAAAGCCCAGGGGTGACAGGTGCAAGCAGTCCCTAGCGAAGCATCGTGGCTTGTCGAGCATGTCATCCCAGGCTGACAGGCATTGGATCCCCTTTGAATAACACCAATACTTAAGCCAATTGTTGAAATTAATCATCTTGTCTTCATATTGTGGCATCATTCTTGGTGAGGGTAAGATGCTACTCAAGGTCAGGGTCATACCGGCCTGGGCTACATGCTCAGAGAGCTCCTCTATGTCTCTTTTCATGTAGTCCAGGGAGGTACGTCTCAGGTCATTCACACCAGCATGGACAATGACTGAGTCATATTTGTACTTGCCTTAGAGTGACCTGAGTGCTTGTGTTATGTGGTGGATCCTAGCGCCCGACAGGCAGCTCACCGTGACCTTCTCCTTGTTCAGCCTGGTGAGCGGGACGTCAGAGTGCCTGATGATAGAGTCACCTATTACAAGTGTATCAGGTGTGTTTGTTTAGCCTTAAGGGCTGTGACTGTTCGGCACACTGGCTTTGTGAGCTATGTGTTGCACGTGTTTTGTTTTGGGGTAGCGATTGCTTGGGTGTCTGCTTTGGAGGTCTCTGCTGCTTAGGCAGATTTTTATTTAGAGCCTCCGAGTATGTTTTTGTGTGTTTATGTGTTTGGTTTGCTGTCGTGGTAGGTCTATGTGAGACTGGAATTGTAGTGAGTGTGGTTTCCTTCTCCTCCTGACTGGTTATGCAAGTACTGAGTTGAGAGAGCTTAGCCTCCAGTTTGGCTATATGGTTGCATCTCTCACATGTGTTGGAATTTGTTGGGAGGAGGAGAGGGTTGTCTGTGTACATGAGGCAGTTGTAACATTGCCTCAAGATTCCCAGATTCGCCAGCTGGACCGGAGAGGAGATTGACAACTGACCTTTGGACAATAGTACTGGGAATTCCTTTATAATTTAAAAAAGGACCAATGGGGAACAAGGTACTCAAAGGGAGTTTGTGAGGGTGTAGTGCTTTTAATTTTTTAGTTCTGACTTATATAATTGCTTTAGTGAGCAAGTGCCAGGTAACTTAAATGCAATGTGTTACAGGTAACTTAAATGCAAAACGACAAACAGTAACTTTCTTTCAAGTGAAACAAGGAAATAAGTACAGTAAGCAATGCAGATATCACTAGGGATCCACAAAAGCGCTGAATGTTGGTGTGAATGACTTGAGACATACCTCACTGGACTATATAGAGACAGACATGACTGAGCTCTCTGAATATGTCTCAGGTAGGTATGTCCAGAGTCTTGAGCAGCATACTGCCCATTCACCTAGGATACACCACCACATTATTAAAAAAAAAAAAATGATTGACTTCAACAACTGGCTTAGTTTCTGGTGTCATTCTAATGGGATCCAGTATCTGTCAGACTGGGATGACATGGTAGATGGACCACGCTTGCTTTGCCAGAGATGGTCATCTGTCACCTCTGGAATTTCGGTTACGAGCTAAGGCTCTTGTCTCGCCCCATTGTGTCTTTTTTAAGCAATGTCACAACAACAAAATTCCTGATGTAAAAATATCTTCAAAAAGAAAACTCAAGGTTATGCTGCTAAATGCTAGGAGTCTATACCTAAAACTGCACTCAGTGGAAGCAGCCCTCACCTTAGAAAATGTGCATTCACAGAGTCTTGGTTTAAGGCTGTGAAAAGCACTCTAGCGGTACTGGGTTAAAATGCCTTCCACACATTCAGACCACAAACTGAAAGCATGAGAACTAAAGGAGGTGGAATATCAACATTCATCAAAGATAAATACACCTCTAATCCAGGTCCAACTGATTGAAGGCAAGACCCCTCTCCAAGTTACTGCCAGTTACAGGATCCCCTCCATGAACCAGGATACCCACATTGCATACATGGATGCACTTGAAATTGCTCAATTTACAACCAAACACCCTGGTTTTAGTTGACTTTAAATTATACAAGTACTAAACATATTTGCCCAAAGGTTCTTGGACTTCATCAACTGCAATACCCTGGATCAGTTGGCTGACACCTCCAAAAGGGCCCAAACATTCTGGATCAAGTGCTCATTAACATGGGTGATTGTTGCACCACCCCATGTGTGCGGCCCTCCCTAGTGAGGTCTGATCAAAAATTTGTCTCATTAGAATTAACAACATTTGAGGCCCATTAGCAGCAACTAGACTGAAAAATGTCTCCAACGCCAATTACAACAATACGTGACAGCATTAACAGTTTCACAGCCCCTGCCCTCACAGATGGCATGGACACCTATACTGAGATTTACACCAATGCCTTCTATAAGCATCTATACAAATACATTGATGCAGCTGTACCTGACGGGATCAAAACAAGATCCCGAAGAAAGAACAAACCTGCCTGGTGGACATCCACCATTAACTCATTAACCTTGACTACCATCTCATGGGGCCTCTGTGCTCAACACCGAGCACACAGTGAGATGGTAGAAATTGCATATGGTTACACCCAAGTGCCATCTTCCAACGCTAGTAACTTTCCATGCATATTTTAGCTCCACTCCTGAAAATTAAGTTGATAAAGTAACTGAACTTTGTCAGTTACCTTGTCAACTTAAGTTTCAGCGTGGAGTTTAATGTTGTTCATGTTTGATTTTAACAGGAAAATTGGCTTGCAATGCACCCCGTATTTTCCTCTGTACAGCAAACCGATTTAGTATGCTTTTCCTCAAAGAACTGATGGTAGCCAATGGGAGTCACCTCCTTCTCAACACCGCCACCCTCCCATTCTGTTCTTTCCATATAAATAGAGGGTCCAATATGAGATATTCTCTTTCTATTTCTGCATTTTGCTGAATTTACTACTGTATCCCTCTGTTACTGTGCCATTCGCATAGTGTCACCGTCTGGAAAGAAAAAAGCTGCAACAGAGATTACTTTCTGTTTTCACTTGCGAGCCTGCCAAATTCCTGAGTAAGGCAAGATATAGTGTCATTCTATAGCTGTGACTTTCTAAAATAGCTGCTCGGCAAAACTGTTTCAAAGTTTGTATGAGTAATATTTAAAAGTCTCTCTAGTTTTGTCCACCTTCCTTGCTCTAAGAGACATTGCGAGGTCTGTCTCAACAGAAAAAAAACAGTAATCCAGTCAATCATTCTTATTCTTATTCTTCCCTGCCTTCATGTTGTTGTTTTTTATGTCGTGTGCTCCCTTTGATTTACACATCATTGAATTATACAGATAGCTGGGGATATACCATGCATTACATAAAAAAAAAAAAAAAAAAAAAAAAAAAAGGCTTCTGTGCTATTGCTCACCAAGGTAAGACAAGATAGTGTCATTCTATAGCTGTGGTACGTTTAAATAGGTTGTTTCTTCTGGCAAATGAATGGCAGAATTTCTGATATAGCTGCTCACCAAAACTGTTTCAACATTTGTATGACCAACATTTGAAATCTTCTCTAGTTTTGTCCAAGTTCCTTGCTCGAGAGACATTGTGAGGTCTGCCTCAAAAAAAAAAAAAACAGCAATATAGTCAATCATGATTACACCCCCTTCCTTGCCTTCATGTTTTTGTTTGTTTTCTCCTTGAGTGCTCCGTTTCAGTTACACATGCCTTAAGTATACAGGATAGCTGGGGATATGCATTACATTACAAAAAAAAAAACTGCTTTTGTGCTATTCTTTAGTAAGATAACATACTGTCATTCTACATAGCAGTGGTCCATTTTTAAGGTTGTTTTTTTCTGGTGAATACCTGGAAGACTACCTAATATAGTTGATAGTCAAAACTCTTTCAAAGTTTGTACGAGCTATATTACAAATCTATTTTTTTTTTCTAGAGTGCTCCGTTTCAGTTACAGATGACATAATTATATAGATAGCTTGAGATATACAAAGCATTACATTACAAAAAAAAAAAACTGCTTCTGTGCTATCCGGGTTTGGTTCGGCGGTATGATTATATCCGTTGTTATGCTTGTGTGAAATGTTTCGTGGCTGTCCCTTTTGAGCATATACAGTACCATAAATTCATAGGCCGGAGTTAAGAGCAATATGAAACTGGAAGCAGTGGAAGCATCATTTCGGTCTAGAAGCCAGGCTCATTAGCATATATACAGCATATTTCTGCTGCAATTGTCAAACAGCACTGCGTTTGCATGTCTCATTTGAGTAAGATCTGCCTCGATTTCTACCGATGTCTTACTGCCATTTGTTTCTATAGAGGAACCCCCACTGTAAATCAGCCATTTGTAAATAAATAAAACCAACCAGCATACCAATGGCCGAATAAGACATAGGAAAAGACTGCCAAAGGTTCAAGACTGCCAAGAAACCACATAATACTCCAACCAAAAAGTTTAGTGCTTTCCTCCCCATATTCGGCAGTCTTTTCTTGAGCCATTAAAACAAGAATCAGCTGTAGAAATAAGTATTTCCAAAATATTCAGATATTTTCAAAGGTTGCAGAAGGGTCATTCGGGGAAATTCTTCATGTGGGTGTATGTTCTTACCAGGAACTGTTACCGAAGGGTTGTTTGGGAAAATATTTCATTCTGGTGCTTGTGCATACTTCAACATTTTATTGTTTGGCTCACTTTGGTGAATTCTTCATTTTGGTCCATGTATATACCAGGAACTGTTACAGAAGTGTCCCTTGGGCGAAATGCTTCATGTTGGTGCCCGTGCATACTGCAACATTTTATTTTAGGGGTCCCTTGGGTGAATGCTTCAGTTTGGTACATGTTCTCACCAGGCACTGTTACTGAAGGGTTGTTTGGGAAAATAATTAATTCTGGTGCTTGTGTGTATTTCCACATTTTATTGTAGGGGTCACTTTGGTGAATGCTTCATTTTGGTCAATGTATACCATGAACTGTTACAGAAGTGTAATTTTGTCAACATGCTTCATGTTGGTGATCAGGCATACTTTGGTAAAATATTTAATTCTGGTGCTTGTGCATACTTCAACATTTTAACTTTGCACGTCATTAGCACAGTGCAGTTACAATATAGCACTGAGTAATTATGTGTTCGTCTGGGTTTTCTTCGGGTACTCCGGTTTCCTCCCACATTCCAAAGACATGCATCTGGAGCATTTCTCCCCGGGCCTCCGCTGAAAACAGGCTCTGTGGAACCTAGTCGGACTTTCCCGGACAACAAAATGATAAATAAATAAATAAATAAAAAATAAAAAAAATTATCATTTTTCAGGCAAAACTCTAAGCATCTGTCACTGTTATTCACATAAGTAGACGTTGGTATCGCATTCATGAATGCACAAGCCAGATTTGGGTTTTTCTGCACTTGGAGTCATTGCAATCCCCCCTCCCCCCAGTTTCTGCCACTTTTACAATTTCTATTTCCTTTACTTCTCTGATGTCTGTATTACACCTCGTCTGCTGTCTGTATTGTGTTGAGAGTATAAACTATTTAATGCTTTCCTTATAATTTATTAAGATCAACTGATATACTACACAATGAGACTCCACTAACAGACCCATAACAAGTGGTGTTCCACAGGGATCTGTGCTGGGGCCCCTATTGTTTGGAATCTACTTCTCAGATGTACAGGATAAAACAAAAGGTCTATGGCTGACCAAGTTCGCTGATGATTGCAAACTGGGTGCAGTTGAGTCCCCAATAACATGTCAACATGTTATTACTATTTACTTACTACTCCATCTATACCTATACTGTACATAACTACTTAGAAATAATGAACACTGTTTTCCCTATACTGACATTGTATCTAAGTTTTCGTTGTAAGAATTCTGACATTGTACTCTACTGCTTTTCTGTATGATTTGTTGTAAATGCTTTTTGCAGTTTGATCTCTAACATTTGTACCCAACTGTTTTCTGTAAAATTTTATTGTAAAATGTTTTTTCTCTAATTGTTTTAGCTGCCAATGCAATTTTCTTGCTGACTTTATGTAAAATGTTAATACTGATTGCGGAGCTTTTCTCCTCGGGTCTCCACTGAAAATGAGCTAATGCTCAGCTGGACTAACCAGGTTAACAAATGTAAAATAAATAAACATCCTACAAGAGGAACTTACACAGACGACTGGTGTCAAAGTAATGGGTTAAAACTCGATGCAAAAATAATGCATTATCTCCTTCAGCAAAGGTGATGTCCCTGCAGATTACCACATTAATAACAATACCCTAAGCATGCAATCAGTGGTAAGAGATTTGGGCACACAGGTTGACAGCAACCTTTCCTTTGATCACCACATCTCCACAGTGGTAAGAAAGGCTTTCTACGTCGCCCACCAAATAAGCAAGGGTACTGCATCCAGAACAAGAGAGGTTATAACCCCTGTACTCCTCACTCATCAGATCAATAATAGAGTGCAATGCTGCCTTTGGTATGCACCTTACCAGGCACCTGCAGCAACTGGGAAAACCTCAAAGGTTTCTTACAAAGAAAATTCAGAGTGTTCAGCATATATCATATGTTGACAGACTGAAATCACTGTCACTATACTGTATCTTACCAACTACTCAGAGGTGACCTCTGCTTTGCATAAAAAGCAATCTCAGATCCTGCCCTAATGGAAACGCTGCACATTCGTAAATCAAATAGTATAAGATGCACTCGCTCTAGGGAACTCAACCTAGTATGTGACATCAACAGGACTTGATGGAGAGACATACGAAGTTACCTCTCCTCTAGTACAAACTTCCAGTTCAGGTGAAAAGAAGCTTCTCACTGACCCTATTTAAGCATAATTTGGATGACTGGATAGGAAACTGCAAATTCACTCTGGGAGTTTCACCTGTGCCCCTTTTGGACAGGAGCAGTAGTTGTCGACTCAGTTCCTCTTAACATTTTGATATTCTTGGAAACGGGTTGTACCTGGCTAGGCTTATAAGGGCCCTAGGGACATTAGCCTAGTAACCTATTATGATCCTATGTATTCACCTTTGTTAGCAAATTTAGGAATAAATACTGGCAAATTAATGGACTGATTGACATTACACTGACACCAGCTTAGGGAGAAAGGAAGCATTGGTTCACAAAGTATGGTCGTTTTAAAGACAAGGCTTGGATTCCTGAAATTCTTCTGTCCGAAATAATTGCTACTAGAAATATTGTTTTCCAGGAAAGATATTTAAGGTCACACTTAGCTGCTGGTTCAAAGGGGGGGGTGGGTAACAGCCTGCAGTACCAGATTCAGGTCCCATGAGGGACTAGGATCCTTAATTAAAAGAAGAGTGCCTCGTAAAAAGGCTTTGCGGAGCTTATGAGACGCAACAGAATAACTTTCAAATCCAATGTGAAAATTCGGTGTTGCTGCTAATTGGACCTTAACTGTCTAGGAACTAGCTGCTTCTTTAAAACGCAGAGCTAAACATTCAAAGATGTTATTATCAGATCTGAAAAGGGATTAACATTACTTTGATTTGCCAAGTAAACAAACCATCATTTACTGGAGTAGAGTTTACGCATAGAAAGTTTATGGGCAGATAAAAGTAAGCATCAAAGAGGGGGAGAGAGCATAGGTTGCCAGGCTATTAATGGAACTGGAGAAGGCAGGTGGTCATAACCTGAGGTTTGTTACATCGGGAGCAATCATTCCTGTTGGGTAAGATGAGTCATTTGGAGTTGAATCCAAAATCCAAGGTTCAAGAAGTAAGGGAGGCCAAACAAAGGGGAACCAAATCTGTCAAGGACAGTAGGATACAATGAGGATGACTTTGCTCTTCAACATAGAAGCATTCTGAAGGCATTTCGAAATTAGAAGAATTGGTGGATAAGCGTAAAGTAAACTGGGGGCTAATCGTGAAGTAGAGCATCCCCTGGAGATTCCACCTGTGAGGAGATTAGGTCGAAGTAGCTGCTGCATTTGTTGTATAGGGGAGATGCAAAAAGATCACAGCAAAGCTGGCCCCACTGGCAGAAAATAATTTCCGTCACATTCTTACTGAGAGACCACTCGTGAGGTAGAAAAATGCACTTACTCAGTTTGTCTATAACACTGGACTTCCCTGGAATATGTACTGCTATAAGAAAGCAGTTGGATGAGATCACCCATTGCCATAACTGACCACTTCTTGGTACAAGGATAAGATCTGGTTCCTCATTGTTGATGTACAAAACTACTGACAAATTGTCCATTTGAATTGCAATTGTCCCCGAGGGGAAGAGCATCTTGAAGGGCCTGCAATGCTAAAAGTAATGCTGTCATTTCTAGGATACTGCTATGCAAGTTGGCCTCTTCGGGAGACCAAATGCCCTGGATTGTTTTCTCCAGAAAATGCTCCCCCACAAATGGGAAGCATTTGTGGTCACTATGGCCTTGGGCAGAAGGAGAATGAACATATGGCCTTGTAGAACTTGATCTGATTGAATCTACCACGAGATCTCTCTTGCATATGTGGGTGATTCATATCGGAGTAGACGTGGGTTGACAAAGTATCTACCACTGTGTGGCTAGCATCCAATGAAGAATTCTCATGTGAAATCTGGACAATGGTACTAGTGTTATTGCTGCTGCCTCAGATCCCACAGCCTGAACGGCCAAGTGGCTGAAATATTGGTACTGCAGATTTTCTTTTTGACCTGTGAACTTATTGTTTCAACTCTGGAGGAGGAAAGTGAAGCTATGGCTGATTTTGTGTTGAGCAGTGTTCCTATAAATTCTAAACTCTGAGTTGGTTCTAGATGAGATTTTTTGTAGTTTATGGTTTATTCCCACAAGAGAGCATGTCTGAAGAACCTGGTCTCCTGCCTTTAACAGCTGATGCCTGGTCAGAGCAGAAATGAGCTAGTCGTCTAGATATGGAAACACCTTGAATTCCCACAGTCTCAAGTGAGCTGCTACTACTGCCATGCACTTGGTAAACACCCTGGGGGCTGTGGTGAGACCAAAGGGCAGAACTCTGAAATGGTAATGACTGGCTCCCAACCAAAAGCATAAGAACCTTCTGGATTGCTTGTTCATCTTTATGTGACAGTACATATCCTGAAGCTCTATCAAGCATATCCAGTCGTCCTTTCCCAAAAAGGGAAGAATGGACTGAACTGTGGCCATATGGAACTTGGTGTGCTGAGCAGACTTGTTCATGATGCTGAGATGCTAAACAGGTCTCCAGTCCTCGGTTTTCTTGAGCAAATTCCAAATTCTAACTGGTCTGGAGGGGGGGGGGGGGTCTCTTGAATGACTCTCTTTTCTAGCAGCTTTTATACTTGAATTGCTGCCTCTTCCCTCTGATTGGGTGGGACATTGGGGATTTTTCTGGAAGGGGATGGAGGAAGGGAAAAGGGTGTTACATAACCTCTGGAAATAATCCTCTGCACCCAAACATCTGTTATTTCTAGACAGGCTCTCCTGTGCAGGGATAACTGACCCTAACTGCCCCCACAGAAAGGCAATCGAGCCTCCTTTCAGGATTGGTGGAAGGATCTATCAAAGAATGATTCTCTGGACCCTTGATTTTGTGGGCCATGTCGGACGCAGGAGTAGCATCTACTATTCAAGTTCTTCCCTGTATCCCTGGGGGGGACCTCCTCCATGTGTGTCCTGGAAAGGACCCTGGGACTTCTTGAACCACATTTTGTATCTACCTCGCTGATTACTGGAGGAGGATCTTTGAGGGGTGGAAAAATGTACGCCCACGGTAGACAGGGTTTTTCCATCCTCCTAACACGTGGATAACATGTCTTTTACCTTGGGGCCAAACAAAGACGTGCTGTCAAAAAAGAGTACTGGGTGAGACTCCAAGGGCAGATGCATCAAGGCTGCATACTGAGGATCCAAGGGGATAGGAACCATCTCCGTTTCTGAGGCACACAACGCTCTCTCCATGGCCTTAAAGGCAGACTTCCCCTGAGACAGAGAGGTCCTCGGATCTGAAAAGGTAAACTTTTGGATTGTTGTCCCTCCCTGCTCCAAGGGGACAATCCCCCTGAGGCAAAAGCCGAAGCCAAACAAATCCGTGCAAAGGCTCCAAGACACAGAGACCGCTCCAACTACTATGAAGTCGACTTCAACACCTTGGATCTGACAGGGTAGCATCGGCTCAGAGTTCTCTGGATCTGACTGAACAGGACTGCTCAGAGCAAATCTCTGATCCAAGGATAATGGTATCCCCTGATGCAATGCAGACTGAGCCAGACAGCTCAGATCCAAGGACTCAGGCGACAGAAGAAATAAGAGGAGGAACTGGTACAGGGGGTGTAGTGGAAGATCAGACGACCTGACCCAAAAGGGTAGAAGCCGAGCAGACACCCATCAGGCTCTGCGCTGAGAGAATTCTTCTCACCGATCTCTTCACATCAAAGAGGGAAGGAATCCTGGAGGGAACTGGGTCCACCAAAGGAGAGTATCTGGCCCTTGAGAGGAAAATGGTACTGAAGTCGAATCAGGTGATTTTTGATGGATCTGAGGAATCTTTGCTTTTCTTTATTTTCGGATCCGATGAATCTCTCTTCTTTAGATTTGGATCTGAGGTTGAAGTCTGATCTGATAAGCTTAGATATTTTTTTTCTAGGATCTGAAGGGGAGGTCAGATCCAAGAGAGGCTTTTTCTTAGACTTTTCCGAATGCTTTGATGAAGAGCAGCAGCTCAGAGAAGATTATTTAGTCTTTTTTGATTTCTCAGGGGGCAGAGCTCCAGATTATGCTTCACCAAAAGAAGGGAGCAATTCTCTTAAAGTCAATTTGTTTTTCTGTTTAGCCACGGCTGCAGGGTTGAAGGCATGACAAATATACCAGTCCTCTTGAAGGTGCAGTCATCCTAAACAGTACACACACAAAACATGTGGGCATCAGAAACCAGAATCTTATGTCCGCACCTTAGTCATTTTTTTAAATTCAAGCGGGCCTTTCTCTTTTTCTGCAATTTTAAAAACTAGCAGGAAAAGTACCATATATTGAACAAATAAACAAATGTTATATATAACTTACTTTTTTTTTTTGTAGAAAACCAGAGAAGAAAAGTACAGTTGTGTACACTTACCATAAATGTAGATGTTAGAGAGTATTCACTGTTGTAGTCATTACATTTGGGTTATCTGCTTGCAGGTAGCCCTCAGTCAGCCTGATTATCAAAGTCTTGGGTCCTGCGTCGGTTGCTGTCTATCTTTCATGACGTCAGGTAGTCAGGGGTATAAAGCATGCAGCCGATGCCATTACATCAGTTTTTCTTGCCCCAGATGTCAGTTGCCTCCATAATAGGAAGCAATTATATACAAGGTTACACCTCCAACAAAAGCAAATACACCAGAAAGCTTTAAGCATAGTAAACAAGAATAGAGGTATAGTCAATAAAAGTCAGGGGGTTGGAGGGAGGGTAACCAGGACTGCAACAGTGAATACACTCGAACATCTACATTTATGATAAGTGTACACAACTGTACTATGTTCGTGTTTCACTGTTGCAGTCATTACATTTGGGTAGATTCCCAAAGCTAAGGAAGGGAGGAGGCAATTAGATAGCATTAGGACCAGATATAAAGCCCTGCAAGACTGCAGTGGCAAAGCCAGCTCTGGATTTAGAAAAAATTGGCAAATGGTAATGCTTGGTGAAGGTATGTACAGAACTCCAGGTAGCAGCTTCAAGGATGTCCCTGGTAGGGACATCTCTGAGAAAGGCTGTAGAGGTGGATGCAGCCCTGGTGAAATGAGGTCTTATCCCCTTGTGGGGTAGGTTTTCCATGGTGCTTATAGCAGAAATGAATGCAATGGCCTATCCACTTAGAAATGGTTTACTTAGAAATGGCCTTCCCCTCTGCCCCTGCAGCAAATGCAACCAGCAGTTGTTTAGATTTCCTGAGAGGCTTACTCCTGTCCAAGTAAAATCGAAGTTGTCTGTGCACTTCCAAGGAGTGCAGTATTCTTTCCCCTTTGTTCTGTGGATTAGAAAAGAAGGTTGGCAAATGAATGGACTGATTAAGGGCCACACTGGATACCACCTTGGGCATAAAAGATTGGTCCTGAGGGACACCCTGTCCGCATGAAAGATGATGAAAGGCTCCACTGCCATGAGGGCCTGTAATTCAGACACCCTTCTTGCTGAAGTAATGGCTAGAAAGAAGGCTGTTTTCCAAGAAATGAATTTCAACTCTATTTGCAGCTGGCTCAAAGGGAGATAGAGTAAGCTTTTTCAAAAGTTAAGGTCCCAGGCTGGAGTAGGGGCTCTCCTGGGTGGTCTTAAGTTTTTGGCCCCTCTGATGAATTGCTTCAGCAGTGGATGAGAGAAGAGGGGTGGCTCTGTATTATAAAGTGGTGAAATGGCAGAGGCATGAATTTTGATGGATGAAAAGGAAAGGCCCTTATGAAGCATCTCAGTTATGTATTGAAGAATGTGCGATAAATTGGTCACTGTTATGCCCATCCCCTGAGTTTGGCTCCAGGAACAGAATTTTTTCCATTTTCAGCATAGGGTTTTCTAGCACTAGGCCTCCTTCCCTCCAGAATGACATCCATCACTTGCTTACCGAGGGACGGTAACTGGGAGATCAGGTAATTAGCCAGGCTGCAGGGTTCAGGGTTTGAAGCTGTGGGTGTAGAATCTGGCCCTCCTGCTGGGACAGCAGGGCAGGGGTCTGAGGCAGGTGCCAAGGTTCCAGCAGTGACACACTGTGCAAGAGGGGGTACCAGTGTTGGTGTGGCCAGTCTGGTGTAATAAGTATTGTCCTTGGTTTGCCTTGTTTGATCTTTATTAGCACTTTGGAGAGGAGAGGCAGAGAGGGAAATGCATAGACTGATAGTTTTTTTCAGGTGAAGGACAGGGCATCCACTTTCCAAGCTCGTCTGCGGCGAGCCCTTGTGCATAATTTGTCCAATTGGTAGTTCTGAGGGGAGCCAAACAGGTCAATCTCTGAGCTCCCCCATTTGTTTCTCAAAATGTTGAATATCTTTGGTACCTGTTTCCACTCATGTGGGTCCATGAGATTTCTGCTTAGATCGTCTGCCAGAGTATTTAGCTTGCCTGGCTGGAATTGAGCTTGTAGGTGCACCTAGTAGCTCAAGGTTGTGTTCCACAGAGCCATGGATAGTCTGCAGAGAAGGTAGGAGTGGGATCCCCCCTGCTTATGTACCACATAACAGTGGTGTTGTCCGTCTTTACCAATAATTGTCCTGAAAGAATGTGGTCCTCGAAGGCTGAGAGAGCATTCTGTACAGCTAACATTTCTTTTTGATTGATATGCAGATGCATTTGACTCTGGTTCCATTTGCCCTGAAATGCACTGCTCTGCCAAGTGAGCCCCCAGTGCGTCTGTTGTTAGGATTTGGGCGGCGGGGACTAGAGTGAATGGCAGTCCCTTGTTGTGGTGGCAGGCCTCTGCTCACCAAAGGAACTCTGCCTTTAGACAAGGGATGACAGGAATCATTGATTCTAGGTCCTGAGCATGTTGACACCATAGGCTTTTTAGATGATATTGTAGTTTCCTCATATGCAGTCATGCATATGGAATTAGTAAAATGCAAGAGGCCATGAACCCCAGGGCTTGCAGTATTTTCCTTGCAGATAACTGGGCATTTGTGGCCATTAGTTTGAAGTAGGCTGTCAAATAAACTATCCCTGGCGTGAGGTAGGCCATCTGGGAAGTTGTATGCAAGCTTGCTCCCAGGAATACAATTTGTTGGCAGAGTACTAGATGTGATTTCTTTTTGTTTATGGTGTACCCCAGAGAAGTTAGTTATTTCTTTACAAATGCCAGATGATTTAATAGTATGTCCTGGCTTTCTCCCTGAATTAAACAATCATCCAGGTATGGGTATATTTGAATATTTCTTTGCCTGCAAAATGCAATGACTGGAGCTAGGCACTTTGTGAATACCCTGGGTGCAGCAGATAAGCCAAAGGGCAGTGCAGAGAACTGATAGTGCATGCAGCCTGCTCTGAAGCGTAGGTATCTTCTGCAAGATTCCTCGATTGGGATGTGCAGGTAGGCTTCCTTTAAATCCAGTGTTGCCAGCCAGGCATTTTTGCCTAGCATGGGAAGCAGCTGATGAAAAGTTAGCATTTTGAATTTTGGGATGATCAAAAAAGGTGTTTAGGATAGATAGCTCCAGGATAGGACGCCAGGAATTGTCCTTTCTGGGTTCCAGGAAAAGTCTTGAGTAAAAACCTTGCCTCCATTATTCTTCTGGGACAGGTTGAATAGCTTTGATGCTTAGAAGAGAGATAACCTGCTTTTGAGCCTCTGCCCACTGATTTGGGGGTAGGTCTGGCCAACCATTTGGGGTTGTTAAGAAGTGGAATTTGTATCCTTGGAAAACTATATTTAAAACCCATTTGTCTTGGGTAATGAGCTCCCAGTTTTTTGCATGCAGGGCGATCTTTCCCCCTAAAGGAACAGTCAGATGAGCAGGGCTTGGAAGGTTTAAAGTTAAGTCATTGTAACAGTTTACCATAGAGGTGTGTCTTCCTACTTCCAGCTTTGGAAGTGGGAGCCCCTCTACTGCTTAGGCTTGTGAGTACCTTGAGACTGAGGCCTGGGTGGTCTGCTGGTTCTGGGTTTGGACTGAAGGCCTGAAAGAGGCAGGAAAGGACCAATTCGTAGAAGGCCAGTGCTTACTAAATCTATGAGGCTGTACTTGCAGGAAATCTTTAAAAGTTTGCATAGATTTAGCTTTTTCAAGTACTTCTGCTTGGTTGCCAAACAGGCAGTCTTGGTTTAAGGAAGCATCCAGTAATTTAGCTTTAACATGATATGGCAAAGTTTGCTCCTTAAGCCAAGCATGCCTTCTCAGTACAGACTCGGTGACAGCAGCCCAGCAAGATGCCTCTAATGAATCAAAACCACATTGCAAAGTAGGTTTTCCAACTTGTTCAGCAGAATGCATTAAATCCTGTAATTCTTTATTTTCAGCACAGTCAGGAATCAACATCATTTTCTGTTTAAGCAATCCAATAATATGCTGCTGATACTTTAACATATGAAACTGGCAGTTTAAGGCCCTAATGGCCAAAGTTGCAGAAGTGTAAACCTTCTTACTCCATCTGTCCAGGGCCTTGGAATCTCTATCAGAGGGGGAAGGGTTTTTGGCAGTAGTAGCCTTAATGCCTTTGTCCCTGTGAAATAGTCTCAGGATCCGCAGTAGGATTCTTAAAGAGGAACTTGTGAGAGTCAAATACTCTGCAATACCAGTCAGGTTTTCTGGGAGCCGGGGGTAAAGTGTCAGGGGCCAGGCTAGATTTCAAGAAGGCATCATCTACAATGTCCAGTACAGTAGGGATAGCTAAAGGCCTGTGTTGAGGTAGGAGTAAGAATTCCCTAAGCCTCTTTTTGGAGTCGTAATCCTGGCTTTCCCAGCGGAAATGCTCCCTAAAAGTATGAAAAGTTTCACCAAAAGAGAAATCCTCTGGAGGGGAGGCAGAGGGAATGGAGTCCTTTGCATCAGAATTCTCATAGGTAGATAAGGGCAACTCTTGGTCATCAGAAAAAACAGAAATTTCAGAATCCTGATCAGAAGAATCAGAAGTAAAATCAGTTCTAGTTCTCTTAGAGGGAGAAGGGTGGCTTCCCCTGATTAGAGTAATAAGGTCTTCAGCCATTCGTATCATTTGTTTTTTAGGCATAGGGGCCTGACCATGCGGTCCGGGCATCGGTTTTCTAGTCGTGGATCGAGATTTAAGCCTTGAAGAAGAAGATGGGGTTGGTTTAATATGCAAATCAGTAGACCTGAATAGAACCTTAGAAGCCGGTGCCTGCACAGCAGCTCCGGACCCATCCATGTTAGAGACATCCCCAGGTTCCACAGTCGAAGAAGCATCTCGCAGCATACCGGACTCCTAATGGGTCTCAGTAGAGGCCTGCGAATCTGAAGTAGCGGGTGTCAGGGGCTGCGAAAGCGCCTCACTGAGTACTGGCGAACTGTCAACTAGCTTAATGGAAGTGTCGTCAGCAGCTTTGGACCTATGCGGCCTATCTTTATCTTTGTGTTTTTTCGGAATGTCTGTAGTCAGGTGGCTTACCGAAGCCATTTCTGGAAAATTGAACAGAGTACCAAAACATTTAGATGATAAAATGAACAGATGAATACTTTGAGGTTTGAATAAGGCACAAAACCGACAGCGAGGGACGCCGTGGTCTGGGCCTATGCAAGGAATGCAGTGCAAATGAAAATCTTTATGAGGTATTTGCTTTCCACAAGAAATACAATTGTTAACTTTTACTGGCATCGGTTTAGAGCAAGAAAAAGTTTCCCCAATGGGGTAACTCGAAAACAAAAATTTCAGGAGTCACTCAAACGGCACTTGTGAACTGCTTCTGCTTCGGGCACCGCACGGCAAGAAAGACTGATGTAATGGCATTGGCTGCATGCTTTATACCCCTGACTTGACGTCATGGAAGATGAGACAGCAACCAACGCAGGACCAAAGACTTTGACAATAAGGCCGACTGAGAACTACCTGCAAGCAGATAACCCAAATGTAATGACTACAACACAAAGAACATAAAAAATTACTAGCTATGGTAAGTAAAGACTACAGAGTGCAAAGGGAAAATGAATACTAACAATAGTATTCAATGTACAAAAAATGTACAAGAGGAAAAAAGGGACACAATATATTAAAAAAGGAAAAAAAACTGCAGTGGAGTCCAGCAGAAGGTAAGTGAAAGAAGAAAACCTAAGAATTTAAAGCTTTTAACTACAAAGAAGATAAAGTTATGAAACGTAAAGACTTACCTGCTTGAGAGCAGCAGTTCATCTTTCATGTATAGTGGGAAATGAGATCTGAGGTACTTGGGGTTGGTGCATTATGGCTAAGGAAAAAGCCCAAGAGTTTTTTGGTTGCCGCAAACTTTTGCAACAGCCAAGTTGGATCCAAAGGATTGGATCCGAACATAAAAGTTATGGACAGAATGAAAAGGGACCAACATCATATCAGGAAACTTCCCATGTTGTGTTCCAGAGTATCAAGTCCTTTGGCTTGGAAAGTGTTTTTGTCTTTTGTTTGGAAGAGGATTTTTCTATATGCCTATTTCCCTCTTCTTCTACCAAAGGTTGTACACACCCAAAATCTTGCTGGTGACTCCCTCTTGGCCCAGACAGTACTGAGTTCCCCCTTCTATTTCAAACTGCACAAGGGCGATCATCACAAGTTACCTCACACAATGGATCTTCTCCCACAAGACAATAGCTCTTTCACCCTCATGTCTACCCTTCAACTGATACTTTGGGTTTTAAGGTTTTGATTAGTTTAGTCACAAATTTTCTGAGGATGTCCTTAGGTTTTGCAGGAGACCAGAACACCCACTACTAGAACATCATGTGTGACAAAATTGGAGAAAATTCTCTTTAGTGTCTAAAGCATGACCTGGATGATTTTTCTGGGGGGGGGGGGGTCCTACAGTGTTTTATTTCTGTGAGTTGCACAATAATGGTTTGGCATCTTCATCTATTTAGAGTTTATTTGTTAGACATTTCTGTTCATCTGCCTCTGAATCCCCCTTTGGCTTTTAGTTTTGAAGTCCATTTTTAAAAGGCATCCTTCTTGTAGCTGCCAAGAAAACCAATTCTTCATTCTTGGGACTTAAATTCTGATCTTGAGAAATTGACTCAGTCCTCTTTTTTGCCTACAGTTTCTTCTTCCTGCCAACAGATTCTCTGTACTACAAGCACTCATGATGGTTCCCCTTTTTTGTTTTTTTTCATAGGGATAGGGTTTCTCTTCATACCAATCCTTTTATGCCCAAGGTGATTAATGATTTGTCATTAAAATCAATCCCTTCATCTTCATTTTTCCACTCTCCACAGAATCCTAGTGATAGGGTTTTTCACACCTTGGATTTACAGACAGCTCTGGTACTTGTTGGGCAAGACAAAACATATCAGGAAATCTCAGCAGCTTCTTGTTTCCTTTTCTTGCAGGAACATTGAATTTGGCAGTATATTGGCAAACCCTCTCCTCCTGGATTGCTACTGCCATTTCTTTTTCTTACTATTTTCATGGTAGACAGCATTCTTCTGATAGAGCTCATTCTGCCAGGACAGTGGCCTCTTCTGGCACTTTTTTCAAGGGTCTGGATACTATATCCAACTTGGAAAGCTGCTACTTGGTCTTCTATTCACTCTTTTACCAAACGTTATAAGTTGGATGTCACTTCCAGGGCCGGGAGGGTTTTGCCAAGGCCATCCTTTGTGGGTTTTTGGAGGGCTGTTCTCTGTCTTTCTCCTCCCATACTTTCCAATCGCTTTTGTACTCTCCCAAGAGTAAAGAATACTGCAACAATGGTAAGGAAGGACACAGTACAGTTTTGTTAGATCTTGGCATAACAGGAGATGTCCTACTTCCTACTGTTGCAGTATTCTGTCCCTCACGCCTGCTCAGTTGCCATCTGTTTCCCTCCTCCTGGCTGAGGGGTCCTTTTTGCATCCTTTCTCCTTCTACCCTTCCTGGATGTACAGATCACTTTTCTCTGTGGTTGCTTTGGTCCTTCTGGGGCACTTCAGTTCAGAGAATTAGATGTCTGTACATCACAAACGTACCTTGTGCCTTGCATTTAGGACATACATCACGGAAACAGATAGCTGGTGCCAGAGCCATGGCCTGAAGTTAAACGCCAAAAAATGTATAGTCATACCCTTCGGGAAAAACAAGGTAACCCCAAGCTACCATATAGGTGGCAATCCACTAAGCACAGAAGAGGTTATCAGGGACCTGGGGACCCAGGTTGACAGTGGCCTTTCTTTTGACACTCACGTTGCTAAAGTGGTTAGAAAGACCTTCTACATTGCCCACCTGATCATGAAGGGATTCACATCCAGATCTAGTGAGGTCATTGTTCCCCTGTACTCTTCACTTATCAGACCAATGATCGAGTACAATGCCCCATTCGGGATGCATCTCACCCGACATCTGCAGCAATTGGAGAGTCCCCAAAAGTTCCTGACCAAAAGAATAAAGGGACTCCAAAATCTGTCATATGCTGCCAGATTGAAGAAACTCCAGCTCTATTCAGTTGCATACCGTCTGCTCAGAGGTGACATGTGCCTGACATACAAGGCCATGTCCAATCTGGAATTAATGGACATGCTCCACCTCAAAAAAATCCAAATCCACCAAAACCACTAGAGCAAGCAACTTAAACCTTAGCATGGATATAAATAGGACGTGCTGGAGGGATAGATTTATCACTCAGAGACTCCCTATGCTGTGGAATAAAATCCCGTTCCATGTGAGGCAGAGCACCTCGCTGGCTCTGTTCAAGAGAAATCTTGACCTGTGGATGGGAGATCGTAGGTTTACCCCGGGAATCATCTCTGTGTCACTGCTGGACAGAGGCACAACAAACTAATGGGTACAGTATTTTTTTCATATAAGGGGTGGCGTAAGCCACAAAACTTTGGGCTAAGCTTATAAATGCCTTAGGGCAGATAGCCTAGTATAAACCTATGAACATACGACCGACTTACAATGCCTAGAACATGTAAAGGCTTTAGTATGCTGGACGGATTAAAGGCTATCCTTGATAAGATATTCCATGAGTAAACAATACTGCAACAGTGAGAAGCAGCACATCTACTTCTATGGCAAGACCTTACACAACTGTACTTTGGTTAGTAGTTTAAAGGAGAGGCTTGGATAGAGATACAGAAATTTCTATGACACGAGACAGAGATGAAATTATCTGAGAGATGAGTTAGTGAGGAATACATAGCAGAAGATATGTAGGGGAGGTAAACAAATGAAAACATGTTCTTTCTTGCATATGCAACGTTACTAGCTATTTTTGTTTCTTCCATTAGCAAATGCTTTTCGCTGTAGACAAAGTCTGCAGTTGTAAGCAACTGATCAAAGGTCTAAAGATGTGGTCTCTGTGAAATGTACAATATAGAACATGATCAACTTTTAAAAGACAATTAGCAAGCAGTTCAGTGAAACTAAATGAAGTTTAAAACTGGGGGAATGTGACTAAGTAGCAGCCTCTCCAGCAGCCTTAGTGGTTTAATTCATTAAATAAATATAAGTGCACAATTTAATTTGTTTAAAGGTAACAAGTGCACTTTTTCTTAAGGGTAAAAGTTAAGTTTACTAAAAGCATGAAAGCTATTTTTTTACATCTGGGAGAGGAACAGATTTAAGGATAGATGGCAATCTGTAAGTGGGAACATAAGTTCTGACATGCTTTTTAAAATGGTTAACCCTCACTTCAAAATACATAAGGCCTAAGGGTGCAGTTGTTAATTTGGGGCATATTGAGTGTTATATTAAAATAACACTTTTCTGCCATGACATAGGCCAATATGCAAGGTACCTCAAAAGTTTCACGAAAGGTCATCATACTTGGATTTAAGAAACCATAAAGATTTACACCGATGTGCAGATTTCAGAAAAACATAGTTAACACCATTTGCTTTAAAATACAATGAAACAAAGCATGATAATAGAAGGAATATACCTGTATAAAAGGATTATGTTGTAAATTAAGCAGTTTATTATAAATGACAAAGAAATAAAATGTCCCAGAGTACAGGGAGTAAAGGAGGACTTCATCACAGCCTGAATTTTTATGTTGAAAACAGACTTACCGGTGTAGAATAGTGAGTGATTTGTATTAAGACCAGAGGTAAACGGCAGTAAGAGAAGAGGGAGGTTTAGGGGACAGGAAACCATTTTAAACTGAATAGAATATCAAGAGGAAGAGTATTAAAGGGCAATTGGCTGAGCAATAGTTAAGTATGTGACAGCTGGAAGACCTGAAGGAGTGAGCCAGAAAGAGTAGCAGAAAGAGAAAATGTTTGTCTTTCAGCTTTTCCTGATTAGGGGTCGTCACAGCGGAACTCCGGTCATCTAATGATTGGCAGTTGGTTTTTACAGTGTCGAGTTGCCAGCCAACACCCAACCTTCAACGAAGGCGTGAGAAAATGTAATAAGTGAAATTATCTGAAATTATTTTATTTGTGAGGGATGGAAAATAGTTAAGCAGAAGTAGTTTAATTCAAGTTATGAGGCTTGTCTGGTTATTAACTTAGGGATTTGGTAGACAGACAATTTGGTGTGGATACTAAAGAGAAGTATTGGGAATTACTAGCCTACATAGTGATATTCAAGTGTTTTTTTTTTTTTTTTTTTTTTTAATTTATTTCGAAGTCGTATAACTTGTTTCACTTCTAAGTTCCTTAGGGAGATTGCTCCAGTTTGCAGGATCCATCTTGTTAACGATCTTTCTGTGTGGTCTGCAGACAGCAGATGTGAAACGAATTCCCACAAAGGTGACATGAGGATTTACATATTATTACTTGTGAGAGTACTGAATGAATACCACTGTGTAATTTCCAGTTTTGTCCACAGTAATATTCAAATGGATCAGAAAATATCAATTATTTGATTAAGGTTTTTCCCTTCCTATTATAAAAAGCATAACAAATAGTTATCAGGTGCTCTACGTCTGGACTGTCGTAGGTTATGACTGTACTCACTATCTATCAGTTCCAATCAAAAGGGAAGAACTCTAGAAGTCAACAGTTAAAACGATAACGCCATGAAATTCTACTCCAAGGTACAAGTGACCATGGTACAGACATTTTCAGTTGAAATGTTACTGAAGCACATACTGTACGAAACCTCAGAGTGATTTTTAACCAGATTTTTTTTTTCTAATGGGTTGATTTGGTGGCAAAACTTTACATCACAGGCAAGCCACTTAGTAAATGCTTGTAAATGGTGAATCTTCTCCACCTTAAGCACTGGAGATTCATGAACACCTAGTCTGTGGTCCACAACTCATTTACCTGCTTCAATAATTACACAATATCACTGGAGACAAAAATCTCACAGAGAAAGGTTGTCAGTAAGTTACAGTGCTATGACCAGGTCTACTATCATAACTGGATTATGTGTTTGAGACATGGATGCCAAGAAATACACCCAGAAAGTACAGTTTTGTACCTACCATAAATGTAGATGTTAGAGTGTTCACACTGCTGCAGTCATTACACCTGGGTTATCCTGCCGTTAGCCGGATCCCCAGTCGGCCTGAGTTCCAAAGTCTTGGTCCGGCGTCGGTTGCTGTCACTTCCTCCCTGACGTCAGTGCGACAGGGGTATACAAGATGTAGCAGACGCCACTTTCTTCAGTTTTTCTTGCACCAGATGTCAGGTGCCCCCAAATAGGTAGGCAATTCAAATTTGCTAATAAAACATAAACAACTTTCAGTTACCAGCAAATACCCCCTAAAGGTAGTAAAGGGTAGAAGACCTAGGTACGTAACAGCAATGAAGAGGGGATGGAGGGAGGGTAACCTGGACTGCAGCAGTGTGAACACTCGGAACATCTACATTTATGGTAGGTACAAAACTACTATGTTCATCGTGTTACACTGCTACAGTCATTACACTTGGGTAGAATCCCAAAGCTGAGGTAGGGTGGCTGGTTCTATAATGCATTAGGGGTGGCTATAAGGCCCTGCAGCACTGCAGAGGCAAAGTCAGCTCTGGATTTGGAGTATAGAGGCAGATGGTAATGCTTGGTGAAGGTATGCACAGAGCTCCATGTTGCTGCTTCCAAAATATCCTTGATAGGTACTCCTCTGAGGTAGGCCATTGATGTGGCTGTTGCCCTGGTGGAGTGAGATCTAATGCTGGTAGGCACAGGTTTCCCATGGTGCGTATAGCAGAAACGTATACAATGCCCTATTCCATTTGGAAATAGTCTGTTTGGAAATGGCTTTTCTCTGTGCTCCTGCAGCATATGCTACGAATAATTGCTCAGATTTTCTGAAAGCTTTGGTTTTGTCCAAGTAGAAGCGTAACTGCCTGTGAATGTCCAATGAATGCGGTAGTCTCTCCCCTTTATTCTGTGGTTTTGGATAAAAAGTTGGTAAGTGAATAGTTTGGTTTAGAGACTCACTTAAAACCACCTTAGGCATAAAAGCAGGGTTAGTTCTTAAGGACACCCTGTCCTGGTGGAAAATGAGGAAAGGTTCCACTGCCATTAGTGCCTGTAATTCTGAAACTCTTCGTCCTGATGTTAGTGCCAGGAGCAGAGCAGTTTTCCAAGAGTTGTATTTTAATTCTGCTGTGCTAGCTGGCTCAAAAGGAGGTAAAGTTAATTTTTCCAAAACAAAGTTGAGGTCCCAAGTTGGAGCAGGTGCTCTACGGGGCAGTCTTATGTTTTTTGCCCCCTCTGAGGTACTGTTTTATCAAAGGATTAGAGAAAATTGGTGGATCCGTGTTGTAATGAGCAAAGATGGCAGAGGTGTGGATCTTGATGGATGAAAAGGAGAGGCCTTTGTCCAGCATCTCAGTCAAATATTGCAGTATCTGAGGAATGTTTGGCACCAGAGGGTCAAGGCTGTGAGCCTGGTTCCAGGAACAGAATCTCCTCCATTTATCCGAATAGGCTTTCCTGGTACTAGGCCTTCTGGCCTCCAGGATGACATCCATAACAGCTTGGAAGAGAGGCATTGCTTGCTTTGCTAAGGTATCTTCCATGCAGCGAGGTTTAAGGTCCTTAGCTGGCTGTGGAGAATCTGATTGTTGTTCTGAGAGAGTAGAAGTGGTGTTTGAGGCAAAATCCAGGGTGGTCCTTGTGCTAAGTTTTTTTAAGATTGGGTACCAGTGCTGGCGTGGCCAGTCTGGTACAATCAGGATCATTTTTGGCTCCTCTTGCCTGGCTTTTATGAGTACCTTTGGAAGAAGAAGCAGTGGTGGAAACTCATATACTGTTAGATTTTTCCAGCTGAATGAGAGGGCATCCACTTTCCATGCTTGTGGATGGTAACTCCTTGTGCAGCATTTCTGTAGCTGGCAATTCTTTGGTGATGCAAACAGATCTATGTCCTGGCTCCACCATTTCTGTGCTATCATTCTGAATATTTGTGGATACAATTCCCATTCGTGTGGATCCATGATATTTCTGCTTAAGTTGTCTGCCAGTGTGTTTTCCTCTCCTGGCAGGAATGTGCTTGTAGATGAACTTGATAGCTTATACCTGTGTTCCACAACGTCATCGCTGGTCTGCAGAGGGGGTAAGAATGGGTGCCACATGACTGTGGTGGTGTCTTCAATTCAATGGTAGTAAAATTTAGTAGTAGTTGTCCTGGATGTAGCAGGTCCTTGAAAGCTATAAGGGCATTTTGTACAGCTAGGACCTTCTTTTCGGTTGATGTGAAGATGTTTTTGTTCTATAGTCCACTTGCCCTGAATGCATTTTCCTGCCATGTGTGCTCCCCAGGCGTAATCCGATGCATCTGTTGTCAGTGTTTGCCTGGGTGTGGGTTGAGTAAAAGGCCGTCCCTTGTTGAGGTGACAAGCTTGAGCCCACCAACGAAACTCCTTCTGAAGGCAAGGTATTAGTGGTATAACTGTTAACAAACTTTGACAGTGTTGAGACCATACACTCTTTAGGTACCATTGTAGTTTCCTCATATGCAGTCTGGCATATGGAATTAGTAGTATGCAAGATGCCATGTAGCCCAAGGCCTGCAAAATTTTTCTTGCAGGGAGTTGGGTCTTTGTTGCCATCAACTGAAAGTATTGAGTCAATTGTCCTTGCTTGTCTGGCGTGAGATAAGCCATCTTGGGTCGTCGTGTTCAAGCTGGCACCCAGGAATATTATCTCTTGTGAGGGCACTAGTTTTGATTTCTTTTCGTTTACTGTGTACCCCAGCCAACTTAGTAACTTTTTTTACAAACGCCAGATGCTTTAGGATAATGTCTTTGCTCTCTGCTTGAATTAGGCAGTCGTCTAGGTATGGGTAAATTTGAATTCCTCTTTGTCAGCAAAATGCAATTACTGGTGCCAGGCACTTTGTGAAGACCCTGGGCGCAGTAGATAAGCCAAAGGGCAGTGCAGAGAATTGACAGTGCATTGGACCAGCTATGAATCTGAGGTATCTTCTGCAGTTTTGTCTTATAGGGACATGCAGGTATGCCTCCTTGAGGTCCAAGGTCACGAGCCAAGCTTGCTTGCTCAGCATGGTAAGAAGCTGCTGTAATGTCAACATTTTGAATTATGGGACATCCAGGTAAGTGTTTAGAGATGAAAGATCCATAATAGGCCTCCAGGCTTTGTCTTTTCTGGGTACCAGAAAGAGTCTTGAGTAAAATCCTTGTCCTTGTTCCTGTGGAGGTACCTTTTGAAAAGCTCCCATGGTCATGAGTGCTGTAATTTGTTTTTGAGCCTCTGCCCATTGATTTGGTGGCAGATTTGGCATTCCTTTTAACCTTGGCAGAGTGTGAAAGTGGAACCTGTAACCCTGTGAAATGATATTGAGAACCCATTTGTCTTTTGTGATCATATGCCAATTGTGAAAGAAAAGAGCCAGTTTTCCTCCCAATGGGGCTGCCAAGAGAGAAATGTTTGACAGCTGTAGTGGGAAGTCATTGGGACTGTTTTTTGTAAGGTTGTTGTCTGTCTTCTCCTTCTTTCTGGCCTGGTGCACCCCACTGTCGAGGCCTGTAAGGACCTTGTGGCTGTCCTCTGCCTCTTGGACGTCTATATTTGCCCCTTTCAGGTCTGTCTGTAACTGGAAAGGACCAATTCTTTGTTGGCCAGTTTCTGCTAAATCAAGGAGGCTGTACCTGTAAGAAATCTTTCACGGTTTGCATAGATTTTGCCTTATCCTCCATTTTCTTTAGTACCTCTTCTGCCTTAACTCCAAATAAGACATCATGCTGCAAGGGTGCATCCAGTACTTCTGCTTTAACATGATCTGGCAATGTATGTTCCTTTAACCATGCATGTCTTCTAATGACAGAGCCTGTAACTGCTGCTCTGCAGGAGGCCTCTAAAGAATCAAAACCACATTGCAAAGTATGTTTTCCCACTTGTTCAGCAGCATGCAATAAATCCTGCATTTCTTTAAAATTAGGAGGATCTGTATCTGAAAGCATTTTTTGTTTCAACTGAGATCAGAAATTGCTGATATTTCAATATGTGAAATTGGCAATTCAAAGCTCTCATTGCTAAGGTTGCAGATGTATATACTTTCTTTCCCCATCTGTCTAATGCTCTGGAGTCTCTGTCGGAGGGAACTGGGTTCTTTGTTGAGGCCTTGACCCCTTTGGGTCCCTGAGAAATTAATTCTGGGTCTGCCACTGGGCTTTTATACAGAAATTTGTGAGAGTCAGGGACTCTGTAATACCTGTCTGGTTTAACTGGAGCTGGAGGTAAGGAATCAGGACTTAAGCTGGATTCAGTATACACAATGTCTAACACTGGCAGAATAGCCAGGAGTCTGTGTTGAGGTAAAAGTAGGAATTCTCTCAGCCTTTTCTTGGATTCTGAATAATCTTGGCCCTCCCAATGGAAATGCTCCCTCATGGTGTGTAAAGTTCCCCCAAAAGAGTAATCCGCTGGTGGAGAGGCTGATGGAATGGATTCCTCAGCATCAGAATCCTCATAAGGGGGTAAAGAGTAACCTAGGTCTGAGGAAAATTGTGAGGAAATGGACACCTGGTCGGTGGAGTCAGAATCCACATCCTGTCTGGGCCTTTTATCAGGAGGGGGATGGGATCCCCTGATCAGAGTGATCAGGTCTTCGGCCATTTTGAGCATTTGTTTCTTAGGCATGGAGGCCTGCCCTGCAGACTGTGATTTCTTTGTTTTAAGAGGTGGTTTAGACTTAGAAGAGGGTTTAAGGATAAGCTGACTAGGTCTGAATACACCCTCTGAAGTTGCAGGAGGTTCATGTACACCGGATCTCTCTGCAGGGTCGGTTTCAGTAGTCTGTAAAACTTGGGAGTTCGATGGCCCAGCCATTTCCACTAAGGAGTCGGTGGCTGCCTGTGGTTCTGCAGAAGAGGTCATCAGGGGCTGCAAAGGCGCCTTGCTGAAAACCGGAGAACCGGTGACTGGCCTAGAAGAGGCTTCATAGTCTGTTTTGGGCCTCGGATGCCTGTCTTTGACTTTGCGCTTTTTATGAATTGCAGTAGTCAGAAGTTCCGATAGCATTGTATAATTAAATTTTCTGCCAAACTAATGTCGGGCAAAATCAAACAGACGTTTAATAGTGGGCTTCTTAAACCTAGCACAAAACCGACAACCAGTGACGTCGTGGTCTGGGACTAGGCATGGGATGCAATACGAATGGAAATCCTTATGAGGTATATGCTTCCCACAAGAAATACAGTTATTAACTTTTACTGACATCGGACTGAGGCAAGAAAAAGTTTCCCCAACGGGGTACTTAGCTTTGTAGAAGACTTCGGTTCTGGATTCGGAAATGAAAATCTCAGGAGTCGGCTGACCGGCACTTGCGAACTGCTTTTGCTTTGGGCACCGCGCGGCAAGAAAGACTGAAGAAAATGGTGTCGGCTGCATCTTATATACCCCTGTCGCACTGATGTCAGGGAGGAGGCGACAGCAACCGACGCTGGACCAAGACTTTGGAACTCAGGCCGACTGGGGAACCGCCTGACGGCAGGATAACCCAACTGCAATGACTGCAGCAGTGTAACATGATGAACATCAATGCTTGAGAGGCATGTCTTGGCATTCATTTGAGGAAGTGTAATAAAGGGTCAGCGTAAGCCCAATCACAACTCTATGTACTACATCGAGTTTCTTGTACTCCATGTATTATCAGTTACAAAGGGGGGGGGGAATCTAAGTGTTTTACTGTCTCAAAGCCAGTAAAGCACATAGTGAGTGTGCCACAGAGAAGGCAATTAAATGTAACTGGATGAAATGTTTTGATTTTATAAAATAATTACAGACTGAAGCCTGTAAACTTTTGTGACAAAACAAAAATATGAGGCAAGATAATCAGGGACAGTTAAGGGTCAAGGAATGTCCGTTCCATAAAACCAAGAGTGTGACAGCATTTAGGGAGTGTACAACAATCAGACACCTCTGAAAGTGGTGTTAAGGTTGGGTTTTATACCACAGAAGTACTTTATAGACTTTTTCCCCCTGACTTTGGGGTGTAATCACAGCACTCAAAGCACTACATAAGCGTTACACCCACCACACACAGTACCGACCCAACACACAGAACAAATGCTGAGGACTTAAAATCAACCTTTCAAAACCGTAAAGGGCTCCTACACATTCATCCTACAAAAAGAAACCTTAGCAAACCCCAAAGTACTCCACAAAAACAACCCTCAACGCAACACACACAGTCACACCCTTTGGAACATCAACAACAAAGCCCATTAGGCAAGCCAGTACACTACCCAGTATTTTAGTAATTGCAAACTCTATTGTGAGACAGAAGTCCTGCTCAAGCTGAATAAGGAGAATCACAGTCAGTTGTCTATCAGGGGCCAGGATACACCAACTCAAGTCATTAGACCACAAGTACCAGTATGACTCACTCATAGTCCATGTGGATATAACTGATCGGAGACCTACCTTCCTGGACTATATGAACACAAACATTATGGAGCTTTCCGACTGGGTGTCTGGCTGGTATGTGCCTAGCACTGATAAGCTTTTGCACCTTCACCAAGGATGATGCAACAATATCAACAAAAGACGACTGACTTCAATAACTGGCTTAGATTCTGTAGTCATTCCAAGGGGTACAATATTTGTAAGCATGGGAGGAAATTGTCAACAGATCATGTTGATTTGCCAAGGATGGTATGAACCTGTCCCCCTAGGCTTCTGAGTACTGGCTAAGCATTATCCTCCCCATAATGTATTTTTAAAGCAATGCCAAACTGAAAAGTCTTCTGACATAGCAAAACAAGTTAAAGAGAATCTACAGGTGTTACTGCTTAATGTTAGCAGCCTAAACAAGAAACTCCACTCCCTCCAAGCTCTCCTCCACCTGGAGAATGTGGTCATCTGTGCAGTTACAGACACACAATTTTAAGTCAAGAGAGTACCCCAGTAGTGCAGGACTACAATTCCTTCCATACATTTAGGTCAGCAACTGAACAGGAAGGGACAAAAGGTGGATGTGTCAATCTGTAACAAAACTCATCTCTAGTCAAAGAGGGCGGCGCTCTTGAGTTTCTCCATATCCAGATTTTAACAGGCAAGATCCCATGCCATATCCTTGCAAGTTGCAGGTTACCATCGATGACCCAAGAAACCCATTACTCATATTTGGACTTACTGGAGGATCTCACTATTCGACCTGATACCATATTCAAGGGTGGCTTCAACTACCCCACTATAAACTGGAACACTTACATGACCCGAAACTAAATAAACCAGAGATTCCTAGATTTTGTAAACACATTGGACTAGATAGTTCATACCTGCAGAGTGCAAACATATTCTACCTGATATTCACAAAAATGGGAGACGATCCCCCCCCGCAGTGTCTGTCCTCTCTATCAGTCCAATAGTTTTTTTTCCCATTCAAAACAAAAATAAATTCTGTGAACCCTGTAACCCCATAACATTTAAGAACTATTCTAAGGCAAGCATCCTACTAAAGTATTCACCTGTCAAAATTTCATCCCAGCCCTGGAATATAGCTGTATATGTGGGACTGCTGACAGAAACCCTGTACTATCATGTCAATAAAAGCATACAGACAGCTCTGCCTACAAGACATAAGCTCAGAACCAACTAAATAAAAAAATGCAGCCCTGGTGGAATTCAAAAAGGTTGACAACAAAATAAAAAAAAAGTCACAGCTCAGATAAGGACGTGCTATGCCCAGCACGATAAAAACACCATCAACAACCTAAACAAACAAATGAGGCGGCACACTAAACCTACTAAATCTTATTTTGAGGTAAAGATAGCCTCCCAGGCAAAGGGCAACCACAAGACTTTCTTTAGCAGTGTCCAAAACCTCAATAGTGTGTAGAACTGACTGCAAATGTAGTAACCTACAAAAAGCTGGAAGATGCAGAAATCTGCTGTCCAATAAATTCAGCTCCAATTTTACCCTCGCCAGCCACCGCCCCCCCAGAAAATGCCATCAACCAGCCCCCCCCCCCCAACTATCACAAGGGAGCAGGTTCTAAATGCATGCTTTAAACCCAAAAACACTGCATCAATAAGCCCCTATAATACTTCAGGATGCCTCTTAAATAGCCTGAAACATGACCTACCCAGACCATTGAAGTCACTGTTTAAGCACAGCCTCCAGACAGATTTGTGCCAAGCAAATGAATAGTCATCTCTCTGGACAAGGATGGACTAACTACGGACCGTGGGAACTACATACCCTTAAGTCTGTCTAGTTTCATATGCAATGCCATGGAAATCACTAATAAGGACATAGAAAATCTTCAAACACTGTAGCTGCTCCCAGAAGCCCTTCTGAACAGTCACTCGAGCTTTGAATAAACAGCCAGTCACATACCTCTCAACATATCTAGACAAAGCCATTAATAAAACGGGACAATGGCCCAAAAATAGGGACAATTTTTAAATATTGCTCTTACAAGCTTAGAGAATTGATAAAACATGTTTTGCATTAGCATGAATTTTCTGAACGTTATGAAGTCACACTCAAATATCCGTCATTACTTTCCAAGTTCAGTCTTAAATAATTTGTCACTAATTTGCTAGAAAACCACAACTGTATGAAAAAAGGGTAAAAACTATGAGTCAAAAATCTGGACATTCTGCAAAAAGTTGTACAGTTGAGAGTTATGGCCGGTCAACTGAAGACTTTAAAGTGTGTGCTGCATTAAGAAAAATGATCTTTTCTTTCTCATTAAATATGAGAAGCACAGCTTACTGTAATATCACACTGGGAACTTAAAGGACCTATGTGCACGAACAATATCATTAGCAGAAAATGAGAGACCGGAAAACTGAATCTTACCTTTCAAAAGGACTTCACACAAAAGCAAATGCTACCAGCAATATCTTTTAACAGGCCAATCAACTATGAAATGGGATGTGAGTAATCAAAACTGACTCAAGTTCAAGCTTCAGTTCTAAGAGGAAACATAATGTGATAACTGGGATTCTACCACACGTCACCTTAATCTATAAAAGCTTATAATTCCCATAAGAATAGAAGCAAGCCAAATTGCCAAAAAAAGTTGCTTAGATAATCATTAAAACCTTCAACCTGTAAAATCCTGTAACAATATAAGGGTAGAAGCAAGCCAAATTACCAATATCGTGCTTTGATGATCAACAAAACCTACATACAACATTCAGCAATGAAGAGGTAGAAAAATCACAAGAAAATACAGGTGTCTCATCAGGACTTATCATGCAATTACAAACACTGCAAAAGCTTCAATAAAAGTCCATAATCACTGAAAAAGAAAAAGCTTTGGTCATACATTCTCAGCATACAAATGAAAGGACTACAAATGGAAGATGGGTCCCAGAAATAAAACATGACAGGCAAGAGTTCTGTATCCAATATGAAGATAAATGGCAGCCACAATTAGTTGTCACGTAGGTTAGCACACATTAAAAAGCTAGAGCTACTAGCATACGAGGATAAAGCCTCGAATATAGCACAGGTGACTAAGGTTCCATTAATAGCTCTAGCACTTGACGATGCTGGCAGGGGAGGATGGGTGTATTCTTCCTCAGGGGAGGGGCAGAGAAGGCATCATCTTTGGAGGAGTGGCAGCAAGTTTCGGCCTGGAGGTATCCTTCTTTAGCAAGTACACACTCCTCTGTAATAACAGGGGAAGGGCACTGTGAATAACACAGCAATGCAAGTAGTCCTTCCACCCCACTTAGGGACAGGCAAAGCTGGATCCAGCTTGAGATGACCTAGGCAGTTGCCTAGGGCCTGATGGCTGGGGGGGGGGGGGGGTTGCCATAACATTTAATTCTTAAACTAATAAAAATTACACTTCAAGGACGCACTCGACAACCAAATCTGCATCCTGCCACATGACTTCATTAAGGACACATACTGCATCCGTTTGTGATTGTGTCTTTAGCATGATGCATGCACATGAATTTAAATGTTGGAGCTTCCTGATGCTTTTGCGGGGAATTTGAAACTTTACTATTCAACTACTGAACTTCATTGCTGAGAGAGATATGGAACTATTACTACTACATAGTGAAAAACAAGTGATCTGGAACAGCTACATACAAGAGATGATCATTCCTCCGTTGGGGCTGGTTGGCTTGTGTGTGCCTGTGTAAAATGCCATATTGAGGGATGACAATTTAGTTAACTTGCTCAGGCCCAAACCATGTATCTCAGTTACAGAATAAAAAAGCCTAAATCCTCCACACCAAATACCGCACTGCTTATCAGGAGTGCATTTTCAAAGAAAGTATAGTTGTGTAAGACCTTACCATAACCATTGACGTCCTTCTCTTCTATGTTGCAGTATTCATAACAGTAGGGAGAAGCTGCCTGCAGCGCCACTGTATGGCCAGTATACCAAAGTATTCTTCTGGAGGGTACGTGTGACATCGGCTATGAGGGCCACAAACCAGCATTGCGTATAAAGGCAACATCTGCACGAACCCCGCTCAGAATAGCATCTGTTGCATAAACTAATGCTCCTGAGATTTTTCAGGATGTGTATGCCTGTGTAAAATATATATATATATATATATATATATATATATATATATATATGTATATGTATGTGTATGTGTATATATGTATATGTGTATATATATATATATATATATATATATATATACACATATATATATATATATATATATATATGTGTGTGTGTGTGTGTGTGTGTGTGTATGGTCTTTGGTGCAGGCT